>NC_092106.1:33267526-33282526 GCF_045679555.1 Salvelinus alpinus | reverse complement strand
TGTGTGTGTGTGTGTGTGTGTGTGTGTGTGTGTGTGTGTGTGTGTGTGTGTGTGTGTGTGTGTGTGTGTGTGTGTGTGTGTGTGTGTGTGTGTGTGTGTGTGTGTGTGTGTGTGTGTGTGTGTGTGTGTGTGTGTGTGTGTGTGAGAATGAAGAATGGAAATTAAGTGACTGAAATGACACTTTAGGTCCCCTTAGTGACTCTCTCCTCCTGAATGATACTAGTGCACAGACACACGTACAAACACACGGGTCCCTGTGTGAAGGTGTATGTATTATGTATGAGTGTGAGCCGGCCGGCCAGCAGGTTTGCAGGGCTGTGTGGCACGTTGGCTCTGGCTTCTCAGTCTAAATCCCCCACAGACACAGGCAGGTATAGGGCTTATGGAGATGCCTGGGATATGTGAAAGGCGATTCAGTGGATGCAGAGCTGTGTGTTTATTTCTCTGGTCAATCATAAGAGACACCACACTTTTTCATAAACCCCCCCCCTATCTCTGCTTAATGTGGCACAGGGGGGTTTCAGTGGAGTTTTTGTAATGTACATTGAAAGTTGTGTTTAGTTAATTTCCCCTCAAACTCTCCTGAACTGACCATTCTAGCTAATTAGTGATTCACCTGATCGCCTAACACCCTCCCTCATCCCCCCCCCACTCACCAAACCATCTACACCCCATCCTCACGTCTCTCCCCACTCCTCCCTCATCCCCTCATCCCCCCACCCTCCAAACCATCTACACCACCTCCTCACGTCTCTCCCCACTCCTCCCTCACCCCCCCACCCTCCAAACCATCTACACCCCATCCTCACGTCTCTCCCCACTCCTCCCTCATCCCCCCCACTCTCCAAACCATCTACAC
This sequence comes from Salvelinus alpinus, assembly GCF_045679555.1. Classification (NCBI taxonomy): domain Eukaryota; kingdom Metazoa; phylum Chordata; class Actinopteri; order Salmoniformes; family Salmonidae; genus Salvelinus; species Salvelinus alpinus. The sequence continues at coordinate 33,281,667 of NC_092106.1, read as the reverse complement.
CACCTCCTCACGTCTCTCCCCACTCCTCCCTCATCCCCCCCACCCTCCAAACCATCTACACCACCTCCTCACGTCTCTCCCCACTCCTCCCTCATCCCCCCCACCCTCCAAACCATCTACACCCCACCTCTTCTTATTCTTCTCACTCCCATCTCTACTCCAACAAACCCATTACCTCCTCACCTCCACCTCTCCCCTTTCTTACCCTCTTCTCTCCTCCTACCCACTTTCTACATACCTCTCTCCCCCCTCCTCACCCCTCTCTTTTTCATCCCTTTATCTGAGATACCATAAAACATATACCTTTTTTCCAATGGATTCTTGTAGGAATGGCGCCAGTCTTTTCTTTCTCTCTGTCTTTCACCCCATTTTCCCCCTATCTCTTTCTCTCTGTCTTTCACCCCATTCTCCCCCTATCTCTTTCTCTCTGTCTTTCACCCCATTCTCCCCCTATCTCTGTCTCTCTGTCTTTCACCCCATTTTCCCCCTATCTCTTTCTCTCTGTCTTTCACCCCATTCTCCCCCTATCTCTTTCTCTCTGTCTTTCACCCCATTCTCCCCCTATCTCTTTCTCTCTGTCTTTCACCCCATTCTCCCCCTATCTCTGTCTCTCTGTCTTTCACCCCATTCTCCCCCTATCGCTTTCTCTCTGTCTTTCACCCCATTCTCCCCCTATCTCTTTCTCTCTGTCTTTCACCCCATTCTCCCCCTATCTCTTTCTCTCTGTCTTTCACCCCATTCTCCCCCTATCTCTGTCTCTCTGTCTTTCACCCCATTCTCCCCCTATCTCTTTCTCTCTGTCTTTCACCCCATTCTCCCCCTATCTCTGTCTCTCTGTCTTTCACCCCATTCTCCCCCTATGTCTTTCTCTCTGTCTTTCACCCCATTCTCCCCCTATCTCTTTCTCTCTGTCTTTCACCCCATTCTCCCCCTATCTCTTTCTCTCTGTCTTTCACCCCATTCTCCCCCTATCTCTTTCTCTCACCCCATTCTCCCCCTATCTCTTTCTCTCTGTCTTTCACCCCATTCTCCCCCTATCTCTTTCTCTCTGTCTTTCACCCCATTCTCCCCCTATCTCTTTCTCTCTGTCTTTCACCCCATTCTCCCCCTATCTCTTTCTCTCTGTCTTTCACCCCATTCTCCCCCTATCTCTGTCTCTCTGTCTTTCACCCCATTCTCCCGCTATCTCTTTCTCTCTGTCTTTCACCCCATTCTCCCGCTATCTCTTTCTCTCTGTCTTTCACCCCATTCTCCCCCTATCTCTTTCTCTCACCCCATTCTCCCCCTATCTCTGTCTCTCTGTCTTTCACCCCATTCTCCCCCTATCTCTTTCTCTCTGTCTTTCACCCCATTCTCCCCCTATCTCTTTCTCTCTGTCTTTCACCCCATTCTCCCCCTATCTCTTTCTCTCACCCCATTCTCCCCCATCTCTTTCTCTCTGTCTTTCACCCCATTCTCCCCCTATCTCTTTCTCTCTGTCTTTCACCCCATTCTCCCCCTATCTCTTTCTCTCTGTCTTTCACCCCATTCTCCCCCTATCTCTGTCTCTCTGTCTTTCACCCCATTCTCCCGCTATCTCTGTCTCTCTGTCTTTCACCCCATTCTCCCGCTATCTCTTTCTCTCTGTCTTTCACCCCATTCTCCCCCTATCTCTTTCTCTCACCCCATTCTCCCCCTATCTCTTTCTCTCTGTCTTTCACCCCATTCTCCCGCTATCTCTTTCTCTCTATCTTTCACCCCATTCTACCCCTATCTCTTTCTCTCTGTCTTTCACCCCATTCTCCCCCTATCTCTTTCTCTCTGTTATGTGATGCTTTAAATCTCTTCTCATTTGTTTGTGGTCGGCTCGGCTGGCTAGTCGTTTAACGGGCTGCCAAGAGGGATTTACCGGGAGCCCTGCCACAGCCCCGCTCGCTCCGTTAACCAGCAGTGCCAAATCAGGCTAGACGTCTGGGCAGCGTAGCTCTACCGTGTCACACCGGCTGATCATCCTAATGACCTGCTCTTAATTTCCTACTTACTGGGAGCATCACAAACAGCTCCTATCTCTTAATTTCCTACTTAGTGGGAGCATCACAAACAGCTCCAATCTCTTAATTTCCTACTTAGTGGGAGAATCACAAACAGCTCCAATCTCTTAATTTCCTACTTACTGGGAGCATCACAAACAGCTCCAATCTCTTATTTTCCTACTTACTGGGAGCATCACAAACAGCTCCAATCTCTTAATTTCCTACTTACTGGGAGCATCACAAACAGCTCCAATCTCTTAATTTCCTACTTACTGGGAGCATCACAAACAGCTCCTATCTCTTAATTTCCTACTTACTGGGAGCATCACAAACAGCTCCTATCTCTTAATTTCCTACTTACTGGGAGCATCACAAACAGCTCCTATCTCTTAATTTCCTACTTACTGGGAGCATCACAAACAGCTCCTATCTCTTAATTTCCTACTTACTGGGAGAATCACAAATATCTTATATCTCAAAGTAACAATGCAGAGATGTATCACGCTTCATTCAGCTATAAACAGTCTTTCTCCTGGTCTGCAAGGCCAACGCTGATTGAAACTAAATCTCTTATAGCTGAGTATATCCTTATGAGGGCCTGGATGGGCTCACATGGAACACAAGACACACACTCTCAGAGGAGAAGAAGCTCTCTCCTGTGACAGACAGAGGACCCTGGAGAAGGGTGCCCAGGCAGAATGATGCCAACCCCTGGCACTAAATCAAAGCATTATGGAAGAAAGAAGGCATGAAAGAGAGAGATGAGTGTGGTGTTCAGGAGGAGCATGTGGGCTGTATGAGTGGGACAGCTGTTTCTGGATGGAGGGGGGGAGGTAGTTAGCAAAGAAGAGGGAGGGAGAGAGAAAGGGCAGGAGATAGGGAGGGGGGAGGCGTGCAGACTACCTGTTGGTGACTTCCTGGTCCGTCTGACATTGCGGTCCTCTAGTGAGTAGCAGGACAGATGTTTACAGAGGGTGTTATGCAGGCTGATGACAGTAGATTTAGTATTTAGGACCACTATTGTTTTCACTATATATTCTACCTCTTGGTGATGCCATTTGGAAACACAATCTCAATTTTCACTGCTATGTGGACGACACACAGCTGGCAATTTCGAAACATGGTGAAGCCCCAAAATTGCCTACCCTGGAAGCCTGGTGTTTCAGACATAAGGAAGTGGATGGCTGCAATTTAACTAGAGATGCCAGTTCTAGTGTCCCAAGAAACAAAGAGATCTGCTGTTTAATCTGACAATTTATCTTGATGGTTGTACAGTCATCTCAAATAAAACGGAAGGACCTCGGCGTTACTCTGGACCCTGATCGCTCTTTTGACAAACATATCAAGAATATTTCAAGGGCAGCTTTTTTTAAATCTTTGTAACATTGCAAAAATTGGAACGTTTCTATCCAAAAATGATGCTGAAAAAATGAATCCATGATTTTGTCACTTCTAGATTAGACTACTGCAATGCTCTACTTTCCGGCTATCTGGATAAAGCAATAAATAAACTTGAGTTAGTGCTAAACATGGCTGCTAGAATCTTGACTAGAACCAAAACATTGACCATATTACTCCGGTGCTAGCCTCTCTCCACTGGCGTCCTGTTAAGGCTAGGGCTGATTTCAAGGTTTTACTGCTAACCTACAAAGCATTACATGGACTTGCTCCTACCTATCTCTCCAATTTGGTCCTGAAGTACATACCTACACGTACGCTACGGTCACAAGACGCAGGCCTCCTAATTGTCCCTAGAATTTCTAAGCAAACAGCTGGAGGCAGGGCTTTCTCCTATAGAGCTCAATTTTTATGGAATGGTCTGCCTATCCATGTGAGAGACGCAGACTTGGTCTCGACCTTTAAGTCTTTAGAAGACTTTTCAGTAGGATCCTATGATTGAGTATTTTCTGGCCCAGGGATGTGAAGGTGAACGGCAAGGCATCTGGTCGTGCTGCTGATTCAGATACAACTGTTCTGCCTGCGGCTATGGATCCCTGACCTGTTCACCGGACCTGTTACCTTGTCCTGGATCTGCTGTTTTCAACTCTCTGTCTCTCTCTCTCTCTCTCTCTCTCTCTCTCTCTCTGTCTCTCTCTGTCTCTCTCTGTCTCTCTCTGTCTCTCTGTCTCTCTCTCTCTCTCTCTCTCTCTCTCTCTCTCTCTCTCTCTCTCTCTCTCTCTCTCTCTCTCTCTCTCTCTCTCTCTCTCTCTCTCTCTCTCTCTCTCTCTCTCTCTCTCTCTCTCTGTCTCTGTGCTATGAAAAGCCAACTGACATTTACTCCTGAGGTGCTGACCTGTTGCACCCTCTACAACCACTGTGATTATTACTTGACCCTGCTGGTCATTTATGAACTGCTGGTCATTTATGAACCACCCCAGAACGATCTGGCCTTATGGCCATGTACTCTTATAATCTCCACCCAACACAGGCAGAAGAGGACTGGCCACACCTCAGAGCCTGGTTCCTCTCTAGGTTTCTTCTTAGGTTCCTGCCTTTCTAGGGAGTTTTTCCTAGCCACCGTGCTTCTACATCTGCATTACTTGCTATTTGGGGTTTTAGGCTGGGTTTCTGTATAAGCACTTTGTGACATCAGCTGATGTAAAAAGGACTTTATAAATACATTTGATTGATGCGCGCTGGTGCTAGTGAATGAACCAGTGAATGAACCATTCCCACACTACAACCCCAAAGGGCCCACAGCTCCTGTGAAAAAACCTATTCTGTCAAGTGTAGTTGGTCTTTTCTGGAAAACTTTTCTGAATAGGTCGCTATAATCCTAGAGCTGTCAGGGGTTACAGACGCCACAGAGATCCGCGGTCCAGAACCGATAGATACCCAATAAATCCTCATAAACAGAATTACCAAGCATCCGACGGGGTAAGGCGAGACAGGCAAGCTTTCAAAACTCTCCTGATAATGATGACATAGCTGAGGAGGTGGAAGGAGGTCAATACTTTCTCCTTCATTTGGATACTCCTCCTCCTCCGTGTCTTCTCCACTTTGTTTGTCCTCCTTTCCTGATGGAGGGATTGAGGGAAGGATCGCAGTAAGAGCAAGGTTTTAGAATGACACAGTGACATTGCATGGACATTAGTTTAAAAACGCACCTTCCCTCCCTCTCTATTGCTGCTTCTCATTCCTCCCCAATGTATCTCTCTCTCTCCTGTCTCTCTCTCTCTCTCTCTCTCTCTCTGTCTTTCTCTCTCTGTCTTTCTCTCTCTGTCTTTCTCTCTCTCTCTCCTGTCTCTCTCTGTCTTTCTCTCTCTGTCTTTCTCTCTCTGTCTCTCTCTCTCTGTCTTTCTCTCTCTCTGTCTCTCTCTCTCTCTCTCTCTCTCTCTCTCTCTCTCTCTCTCTCTCTCTCTCTCTCTCTCTCTCTCTCTCTCCTGCTCTTTAACTCTCTTGCTCCCCATTTCTCTCTCTAATCTGAGAAAATGAGTGTCGTCTGGGGCATCAGGTGTTGCTGTGTGCTGTTGGTTATTCTCTCTCAGACAGAGACCAGTCTCTAATATTACAGTAAATCACAGTGTGGACAGACAGAGGGAGAGGAATGGGATTCTGTAAGGCATCGAGCTGCAATACAGAAACACATTTATCTCATTTATTTCTGTGTCTGGGGGTTACGGAGGCAGCCAGACAGAAACAGAAAGGTGATGTCCCAAATGACACCCTATTCCCTATTTAGTGCACTACTAGCCCTATAGGCCCTGGTCAAAAGTATGACGGGTGAGTATGAGGGGTAAGTATGATGGGGAGGGTGAGTATGAGGGGGAGAGTGAGTATGATGGGTGAGTATGATGGAGAGGGTGAGTATGAGGGGTGAAGGTGGCTATTTACATCTCTAACTGACCGGAGTAGATTGGGGAAGCAGGGAGGGAGAGAGGGAGAGGGGCAAATATGTAGTGAGGAAGAGAGTGGGAGAGAGAGGGAGTGAGAAAGAGATGGTTGGGATTCTGTGGGGATTCGGATCCTAAGGAATGAGACAGTGTTCCAGAATGCTCTGTTGCCATGACAACTACTGCTTCCAATTGACCAATCACACAGTTCCACGCTCGCCTGCATGCACGCACACACACACACCAACTCACCCAAACCACCCTGCCTCATCACAAGAACTCCCATACCTCACACCTCCATTCTCCTGTCTTCTCTTCCACCACCCCACACCTGATAAGGACCTCCTCGTCTTCTCTTCCACCACCCCACGCCTGATAAGGACCTCCTCCTGTCTTCTCTTCCGCCACCCCACACCTGATAAGGACCTCCTCCTGTCTTCTCTTCCACCACCCCACACCTGATAAGGACCTCCTCCTGTCTTCTCTTCCACCACCCCACACCTGATAAGGACCTCCTCGTCTTCTCTTCCACCACCCCACGCCTGATAAGGACCTCCTCCTGTCTTCTCTTCCGCCACCCCACACCTGATAAGGACCTCCTCATATCTTCTCTTCCACCACCCCATCCCTGATAAGGACCTCCTCCTGTCTTCTCTACCGCCACCCCACACCTGATAAGGACCTCCTCGTCTTCTCTTCCACCACCCCACGCCTGATAAGGACCTCCTCCTGTCTTCTCTTCCGCCACCCCACACCTGATAAGGACCTCCTCCTGTCTTCTCTTCCACCACCCCACACCTGATAAGGACCTCCTCGTCTTCTCTTCCACCACCCCACGCCTGATAAGGACCTCCTCCTGTCTTCTCTTCCGCCACCCCACACCTGATAAGGACCTCCTCATATCTTCTCTTCCACCACCCCATCCCTGATAAGGACCTCCTCCTGTCTTCTCTACCGCCACCCCACACCTGATAAGGACCTCCTCGTCTTCTCTTCCACCACCCCACGCCTGATAAGGACCTCCTCCTGTCTTCTCTTCCGCCACCCCACCCCTGATAAGGACCTCCTCCTGTCTTCTCTTCCACCACCCCACACCTGATAAGGACCTCCTCCTGTCTTCTCTTCCAACACCCCACACATGATAAGGACCTCATGTCTTGTCTTCCACCACCCCACACCTGATAAGGACCTCCTCCTGTCTTCTCTTCCACCACCCCACACCTGATAAGGACCTCCTCCTGTCTTCTCTTCCACCACCCCACACCTGATAAGGACCTCCTCCTGTCTTCTCTTCCAACACCCCACACCTGATAAGGACCTCCTCGTCTTCTCTTCCACCACCCCACACCTGATAAGGACTTCCTCCTGTCTTCTCTTCCACCACCCCATCCCTGATAAGGACCTCCTCCTGTCTTCTCTTCCACCACCCCACACCTGATAAGAACCTCCTCGTCTTCTCTTCCAACACCCCACACCTGATAAGGACCTCCTCCTGTCTTCTCTTCCAACACCCCACACCTGATAAGGACCTCCCCCTGTCTTCTCTTCCACCACCCCACACCTGATAAGGACCTCCTGTCTTCTCTTCCACCACCCCACACCTGATAAGGACCTCCTCGTCTTCTCTTCCACCACCCCACACCTGATAAGGACCTCCTCATCTTCTCTTCCACCACCCCACACCTGATAAGGACCTCGTCTTCTCTTCCACCACCCCACACCTGATAAGGACCTCCTCATGTCTTCTCTTCCACCACCCCACACCTGATAAGGACCTCCTCATCTTCTCTTCCACCACCCCACACCTGATAAGGACCTCCTCGTCTTCTCTTCCACCACCCCACACCTTTAAGGACTTCCTCATGTCTTCTCTTCCACCACCCCACATCTGATAAGGACCTCCCCCTGTCTTCTCTTCCACCACCCCACACCTGATAAGGACCTCCTCCTATCTTCTCTTCCACCACCCCACACCTGATAAGGATGGCTCCAGCTGGCCTTCTACTACCAGTAATATAGGGATGGCTCCAGCTGGCCTTCTACTACCAGTAATATAGGGATGGCTCCAGCTGGCCTTCTACTACCAGTAATATAGGGATGGCTCCAGCTGGCCTTCTACTACCAGTAATATAGGGATGGCTCCAGCTGGCCTTCTACTACCAGTAATATAGGGATGGCCTCAGCTGGCCTTCTACTACCAGTAATATAGGGATGGCTCCAGCTGGCCTTCTACTACCAGTTATATAGGGATGGCTCCAGCTGGCCTTCTACTACCAGTAATATAAGGATGACTCCAGATGGCCTTCTACTACCAGTAATATAGGGATGGCTCCAGCTGGCCTTCTACTACCAGTAATATAGGGATGGCTCCAGATGGCCTTCTACTACCAGTTATATAGGGATGGCTCCAGCTGGCCTTCTACTACCAGTAATATAAGGATGACTCCAGATGGCCTTCTACTACCAGTAATATAGGGATGGCTCCAGCTGGCCTTCTACTACCAGTAATATAGGGATGGCTCCAGCTGGCCTTCTACTACCAGTAATATAGGGATGGCTCCAGATGGCCTTCTACTACCAGTTATATAGGGATGGCTCCAGATGGCCTTCTACTACCAGTAATATAGGGATGGCTCCAGCTGGCCTTCTACTACCAGTAATATAGGGATGGCTCCAGATGGCCTTCTACTACCAGTTATATAGGGATGGCTCCAGATGGCCTTCTACTACCAGTAATATAGGGATGGCTCCAGATGGCCTTCTACTACCAGTTATATAGGGATGGCTCCAGATGGCCTTCTACTACCAGTAATATAGGGATGGCTCCAGATGGCCTTCTACTACCAGTAATATAGGGATGGCTCCAGATGGCCTTCTACTACCAGTAATATAGGGATGGCTCCAGATGGCCTTCTACTACCAGTAATATAGGGATGGCTCCAGATGGCCTTCTACTACCAGTTATATAGGGATGGCTCCAGATGGCCTTCTACTACCAGTTATATGGGAATCGCTCCATCTGGTCTTCTACGTGAATCCAGTTCCTACCATATTGGGATCAGGTGTGTGAGGTAGTGGGAAGTTGTTTGGAGAGTGGGCCGTAGACCTGCCTTCTGTCAGCAGTTTCAAGCTAGTGCTGCTAGATGGCGTTGGGAGCACACATACTGGCACTCAGCCTACTTCCAATTACCAGTAAAACGAAGACACACTCACATACAACATACTGCCAAGCACATGATTGTATTGTGTGTTGTGTTGTGTGTGATACTAGAGGAGAGTCCGTTGACTCAGAGGGAAGGGCGTTGCTGACCAATACTCTCTGTTCCCTCCTCTCTGCCAAGGCCATTTGAGCCATCAAACACCCCATCATAAACATCTCTCTCTCTCTCTCTCTCTCTCTCTCTCTCTCTCTCTCTCTCTCTCTCTCTCTCTCTCTCTCTCTCTCTCTCTCTCTCTCTCTCTCTCTCTCTCTCTCTCTCTCTCTCTCTCTCTCTCTCTCTCTCTCTCTCTCTCTGAGACACTAATTACAGGACTTTACACATTGCTCTGCTACCCAAGACACACACACACACACATACTCTCTCTCTCTCTCTCTCTCTCTCTCTCTCTCACACACACTCTCTCTCTCTCTCTCTCTCTGAGACACTAATTACAAGACTTTACACATTGCTCTGCTACCCAAGACACACACACACACACACATACTCTCTCTCTCTCTCTCACACACACACACTCCAAAGTTTCCAAAACTGTCAAAATATTGTCTGTGAGTATAACAAAACTGATTCTGCAGGCAAAAACCTGAGAAAATCTAACCCAGAAGTGATTTTTTTTATTTATCTGTGTTTCCTGGCCCGTATTTCTTCCATTTAAAGGGGTATCAACCAGATTCCTTTTCCAATGGCTTCCTCAGGCTGTGACCAGGCTTTAGACATAGTTTCAGGCTTTTATTTTGAAAAATGAGCGAGATTTTTCAAAACTAGTCAGGTGTCCTCTGATTAGTTCCTGCGCGCGAGAGGGGTAGCTCTCCATTTTCTTTCTCTCTTTTATTGAATGGGTTACGGTCGAAATATTATCGATTATGTTTGTTAAAAACAACCTGAGGATTGATTATAAAAAACATTTGACATGTTTCTACGACCATTACGGATACTTTTTGGAATTTTTGTCGAACGGAATGAGGCTTTGGTTTTCTAAACATAACGCGCAACCCAAATGGCGTTATTTTGTTATAGAAGTAATATTTATCGAACAAAAAGAACATTTATTGGGTAACTGGGAGTCTCGTGAGTGCAAACATCCGAAGATTATCAAAGGTAAGCGATTCATTTTATTGCTTTTCTGACTTTCGTGACCATGCTAATTTGGGGCTAGCTGTTGTAGCATTGATTGATACACTCACAAAAGCTTGGATTGCTTTCGCTGCAAAGCATATTTTCAAAATCTGACACGATAGGTGGATTAACAACAACCTAAGCTGTGTTTTGGTATATTTCACTTGTGATTGCATGATTATAAATATTTTTTGTAATATTATTCGCCCTGCAATTCAGCGGTTGTTTAGGAAAATGATCCCGCTAAAGGGATCCGTAGCGCAGAGAAGTTTGGTGTTCGCCAAAAGGCATGTGGGAGACTCCCCAAACATATGGAAGAAGGTACTCTGGTCAGACGAGGCTAAAATTGAGCTTTTTGGCCATCAAGGAAAATGTCTGGTGCAAACCCAACACCTCTCATCACCCGAAAACACCATCCCCACAGTGAACCATGGTGGTGGCAGCAACATGCTGTGGGGATGTTTTTCATCGGAAGGGACTGAGAAACTGGTCAGAATTGAAGGAATGATGGATGGCGCTAAATACAGGGAAATCTTTGAGGGAAACCTGTTTCAGTCTTCCAGAGATTTGAGACTGGGATGGAGGTTCACCTTCCAGCAGGACAATGACCCGCAGCATACTGCTAAAGCAACACTTGTGTGGTTTAAGTTGAAACATATACATGTCTTGGAATGGCCTAGTCAAAGCCCAGACCTCAATCCAATTGAGAATCTGTGGTATGACTTAAAGACTGTTGTACATCAGAGGAACCCATCCAACTTGAAGGAGCTGGAGCAGGTTTGCCTTGAGGAATGGGCAAAAATCTCAGTGGCCAAGCTTATAGAGACATACCCCAAGATACTTGCAGATGTAATTTCTGCAAAATGTGGCTCTATAAAGTATTGATTTTGGGGCAATGAATAGTTATGCACGCTCAAGTTTTCTTTTTTTGTCTTATTTCTTGTTTGTTTCACCAGAAAAAATATTTGCATCTTCAAAGTGGTAAAGTGTTGTGTAAATCAAATGATACAAACCCCCCAAAAATCTATTTTAATTCCAGGTTGTAAGGCAACAAAATAGGAAAAATGCCAAGGAGGGTGAATACTTTCGCAAGCCACTGTATATCATTCATTTCTAAGTCCAAAAGTGGATGAGGCAACTAAGGATTCTAACTTCAGCCCCTATTCCTCTAACCCACTAGCCCCTTCCCCTAGCACCCTAGCCCATACGCCTTGTCCCTTCCCCTAGCACCCTAGCCCATACGCCTTGTCCCTATTCCCCTAGCACCCTAGCCCATATGCCTAGTCCCTATTCCCCTAGCACCCTAGCCCATACGCCTAGTCCCTATTCCCCAAGCCCATACGCCTAGTCCTTATTCCCCTAGCACCCTAGCCCATACGCCTAGTCCCTATTCCCCTAGCACCCTAGCCCATACGCCTTGTCCCTATTCCCCTAGCACCCTAGCCCATACGCCTAGTCCCTATTCCCCTAGCACCCTAGCCCATACGCCTTGTCCCTATTCCCCTAGCACCCTAGCCCATACGCCTAGTCCCTATTCCCCTAGCACCCTAGCCCATACGCCTAGTCCCTATTCCCCTAGCACCCTAGCCCATACGCCTAGTCCCTATTCCCCTAGCACCCTAGCCCATACGCCTAGTCCCTATTCCCCTAGCACCCTAGCCCATACGCCTAGTCCCTATTCCCCTATCACCCTAGCCCATACGCCTAGTCCCTATTCCCCTAGCACCCTAGCCCATACGCCTAGTCCCTATTCCCCTAGCACCCTAGCCCATACGCCTAGTCCCTATTCCCCTAGCACCCTAGCCCATACGCCTAGTCCCTATTCCCCTAGCACCGTAGCCCATACGCCTAGTCCCTATTCCCCTAGCACCAAACCTCTTAGCCCCCTGATCCAGCCCCTACTGTGTGTGCAGATGTGAAGGAGCGGGTTGGGAGTGCTGAGTGCCCATGGCCCTGGCTCTGCCCTCAGAGAGTGATTCATATTCTGAGTACCTCTTCAGTCCTGCTCTAGTCTGGATGATGACTCACTCACACCGCTTTTAAATGGAAGTTGATATTCTGGGATCTCCTTTGAAAACGTGCTCTATATTGGAGATGGTAGTAGCTACTCACACGTCTATTGATCAGACTACGCAGCGCTGGCACTATTTCTTTCACAGCCTTCCCCTGGGACTGACTATTGATTACATTTGTTGTGTTGTATTCACAGTTAGAGCCTTCTGGCCTCAGAATCAAACACATCTGCTGTAAAGTGAGACTTATTGATGTTACACTACTTCAGTAACCGGTTGTCCGACTAGTGTGTGTGTGTGTGTGTGTGTGTGTGTGTGTGTGTGTGTGTGTGTGTGTGTGTGTGTGTGTGTGTGTGTGTGTGTGTGTGTGTGTGTGTGTGTGTGTGTGTGTGTGTGTGTGTGTATTCCACACCACATTAAGATGTCCATATATGTCCCTATACACCTCCTCAACCACAGTCCCTCAACAGACATAACTTCTTTAGATCTCACTCCCTCTCTCTCTCGAATTTCTCTCACTCCTTCTTTTAGAAGTCACAGGGGAGTGGGAGAAACAGGAGGTAGAGGGATAGTGCTTGAAAGTAGAGAGCAGAAGGATCTCTCTCTCTCTCTCTCTCTCTCACTGTCTGTCTCTCTCACACTCTCACATATCAGCACTACAATTCGCAATCGATTATTACAAATTAGCAGGTAGACCTTCAGAGTTTGGGTGTGTGTGAGCTTGCGTAGGTGTGTGTGTGTGTGTGGTCTCACTATCGTTGTCTCATATCTGAGAGAGGTTCTGTGAAATCAGACAAAGACGTCTCTCTCTGGGGTGAGGGAATCACACTGTTAAATGACGCACAAAATGTAATCTCTGGAAACATGCAATTAGAGAGAGATAGATGAAGAATGGGGGAATTTGTCTTCATAATGTAACTTCTAATCAGAGGGGGGAGGCTGCCTTAATCGACGTCCCCTTCATCAGCACCCGAGGAGCAGTTGCTGTTGGGGGTTAACTGCCTTGCTCAAAGGCAGAACAGCAGATTCTTTCAACCTTACCAGCTCAGGGATTCAAACCAGAGACATTTTTTATTTCTGGCCCAATGCTTTCAAGCGCTAGACAACCTGCCGCCCATAAGGGAAGAGAAGAGAACAGGGGAAGATAACAGGGGAAGAGAACAGGGGAAGAGAACAGGGGAAGAGAACCTTGTATTCTGTGTTTACTAAATTCAGCAAAAAAAGAAACGTCTTCTCACTGTCAACTGCGTCTATTTTCAGCAAACTTAACGTGTAAATATTTGTATGAACATAACAAGAGTCAACAACAGACATAAACTGAACAAGTTCCACAGACATGTGACTAACAGAAATAGAATAATGTGTCCCTGAACAAAGGGGGGGGTCAAAATAAAGTAACAGTCAGTATCTAGTGTGGCCACCAGCTGCATTAAGTACTGCAGTGCATCTCCTCCTCATAGACTGCACCAGATTTGTCCGTTCTTGCTGTGAGATGTTACCCCACTTCCACCAAGGCACCTGCAAGTTCCTGGACATTTCTGTGGGGGGGGGGGGGGGGGGGGGGCCCTAGCCCTCACCCTCCGATCGAACAGTTCCCAGACGTGCTCAATGGGATTGAGATCTGGGCTCTTCGCTGGTCATGGCAGAACACTGACATTCCTGTCTTGCAGGAAATCACACACAGAACGAGCAGTATGGCTGGTGGCATTGTCATGCTGGAGGGTCATGTTAGGATGAGCCTGCAGGAAGGGTACCACATGAGGGAGGAAGATATCTTCCCTGTAACGCACAGCGTTGAGATTGCCTGCAATGACAACAAGCTCAGTCCGATGATGCTGTGACACACCGCCCCAGACCATGACGGACACTCCACCTCCAAATCGATCCCTCTCCAGAGTACAGGCCTCGGTGTAACGCTCATTCCTTCGACGATAAACGCGAATCGACCAT
>NC_092106.1:33216314-33267426 GCF_045679555.1 Salvelinus alpinus | reverse complement strand
CAGACCATCACCCCTGGGGAGACCAATCCACGACTCATCAGTGAAGTGCACTTTTTGCCAGTCCTGTCTGGTTCATCGACGGTGGGTTTGTCCCCATCGGTGACAACAGGCCTACAAGCCCTAGGTCCAGCCTCTCTCAGCCTATTGAGGACAGTCTGAGCACTGATGGAGGGATTGTGCATTCTTGGTGTAACCTTGGCAGTTGTTGTTGCCATCCTGTACCTGTCCCGCAGGTGTGATGTTCGGATGTACCGATCCTGTGCAGGTGTTGTTACACGTGGTCTGCCACTGCGAGGATGATCAGCTGTCCATCCTGTCTCCCTGTAGCGCTGTCTTAGGCGTCTCACAGTACGGACATTGCAATTTATTGCCCTGGCCACATCTGCAGTCCTCATGCCTCCTTGCAGCATGCCTAAGGCACGTTCACACAGATGAGCAGGGACCCTGGGCATCTTTCTTTTGGTGTTTTTCAGAGTCAGTAGAAAGGCCTATTTCGTGTCCTAAGTTTTCAGAACGGTGACCTTAATTGCCTACCGTCTGTAAGCTGTTAGTGTCTTAACAACCATTCCACAGGTGCATGTTCATTAATTGTTTATGGTTCATTGAACAAGCATGGGAAACAGTCTTTAAACTCTTTACAATGAAGATCTGTGAAGTTATTTGGATTTTTACAAATTATCTTTGAAAGACAGGGTCCTGAAAAAGGGAAGTTTCTTTTGTTGCTGAGTTTATGAGCTGATATCTTCTCAGACATGAGAGGATCTGTGAGGACAGTGATCTGATTGTCTGAAGAGTCTACCGTCTGTCACATTGCAAGGTCAATCAAAGGTCACTGGAACTAAAACAAACAAGATCTGTTCTAATAGACCCGTTACACACACGAAAATGCATGCACGCACGCACACACACAGAGACTTCCACTCAGAAAGCTGTAATACAGTGATTCTCAAGTTGACACAATAGAAAAGTGACACAGTCTATGGTTTATTCAAAGTATCATCTCTAAAAGGGAATATGAATCTGATATTACAACCTGGCTACATACATAAGTCTGTACTGTTCATCTATCTGTAGTAATCTTATATTCAAACAT
The DNA here is from genome assembly GCF_045679555.1 of Salvelinus alpinus. Classification (NCBI taxonomy): domain Eukaryota; kingdom Metazoa; phylum Chordata; class Actinopteri; order Salmoniformes; family Salmonidae; genus Salvelinus; species Salvelinus alpinus. The sequence goes on along the minus strand of NC_092106.1, from coordinate 33,266,333 downwards.
ATTACAGAATGGTGACAATACAACATTCATTAGAAATTGATAAATACAAAAGAACGTGATGCTGAGGTGGGCACATGATGAAGTGTTGCAGTTCATTTAAACACAATATTAAATAAAAACAACACATATTCTACATTAAACAGTAACAGTCCATGTATACATTAACATCTTGGTCATCTTTAATGCACTGAGAACATAATATATCATTAACATAACACCAGTACCATAAGGAATAAACCCAGATTATTACAACAATATTAAATAGAGCATTTGACTGAAGCCCACTGTACTGTGAAATACTGGAGTGGACAGAGAGTGTACTGGAAGTACTGTACTGTGTTACAGACTCTGTGGTAAAGCCTTCTAAATGTGATTGGTTAAATGTGGGAAACATGGGAGTTGTAGTCAGGGAAAAAGAGACAACAGAGAGTGGAACAGAGATGCAGGGGAAGAGGTGATGGATAGAGGGAGAGATAAGTAAAGAGAGACTGAAGGACGGATGTACGGGGGTGAATCATTAAACAGAAGTAGCTGCGGAGTGTGTCTTCGTTAGCTCTGTCTCCATGGTTACGGAGATGGCAACAAGGCTCCGAGACGCCTTGAGGGTGACCTTGTCTCTGATAAAAACCCAACACTAAACACACACACAGCGAACACAAACCACAGGAGGCTGTTGAGGAGAGGATGGCTGGAATGGAGTGGTATCAAACACATGAAAACCATTCCATTTATTTTGTTACAGCCATTACTAAGAGCCCGTCCTCCCCAATTAAGCTGCCACCAACCTCCTGTGACACACACACTATCTGCACTTTAGAGACTATTTTCACCTCAGTGACTATCTGCACCTTAGTCTCTGAGGTGGTGGTGGTGGAGAAGGAGTGTGTAGTGGTGGTGGTGGTGTGTGTAGTGATGGTGGTGGTGTGTAGTGATGATGGTGGTGTGTGTAGTGATGGTGGTGGTGTGTAGTGATGGTGGTGGTGTGTGTAGTGATGGTGGTGTGTGGTGGTGTGTGTAGTGATGGTGGTGGTGTGTGTAGTGGTGGTGGTGGTGTGTGTAGTGATGGTGGTGGTGTGTGTAGTGATGGTGGTGTGTAGTGATGGTGGTGTGTGTAGTGGTGGTGGTGGTGTGTGTAGTGATGGTGGTATGTAGTGATGGTGGTGTGTAGTGATGGTGGTGTGTGTAGTGATGGTGGTGTGTGTAGTGATGGTGGTGGTGTGTGTAGTGATGGTGGTGGTGTGTGTAGTGATGGTGGTGGTGTGTAGTGATGGTGGTGTGTGTAGTGATGGTGGTGTGTGTAGTGATGGTGGTGGTGTGTAGTGATGGTGGTGGTGTGTAGTGATGGTGGTGGTGTGTAGTGATGGTGGTGGTGTGTAGTGATGGTGGTGTGTGTAGTGATGGTGGTGGTGTGTGTAGTGAGGGTGGTGTGTAGTGATGGTGGTGTGTGTATGTAACGGATGTGAAATGGCTAGCTAGTCAGCGGGTACGCGCTAGTAGCGTTTCAATCAGTTACGTCACTTGCTCTGAGATTTAAGTAGGGTTTCCCCTTGCTCTGCAAGTGCCGCGGCCTTTGTGGAGCGATGGGTAACGATGCTTCGTGGGCGACCGTTGTTGATGTGTGCAGAGGGTCCCTGGTTCGCGCCCGGGTCGGGGCGAGGGGACGCCATAAAGTTGTACTGTTACATTGATGCTGTTGACCCGGATCACTGGTTGCTGCGGAAAAGGAGGAGGTTGAAAGGGGGGTGAGTGTAACGGATGTGAAATGGCTAGCTAGTCAGCGGGTACGCGCTAGTAGCGTTTCAATCAGTTACGTCACTTGCTCTGAGATTTAAGTAGGGTTTCCCCTTGCTCTGCAAGGGCCGCGGCTTTTGTGGAGCGATGGGTAACGACGCTTCGTGGGTGTCAGTTGTTGATGTGTGCAGAGGGTCCCTGGTTCGCGCCCGTGTCAGGGCGAGGGGACGTACTAAAGTTATACTGTTACATGTAGTGATGGTGGTGTGTGTAGTGATGGTGGTGGTGTGTGTAGTGATGGTGGTGTGTGTAGTGATGGTGGTGGTGTTGTGTAGTGATGGTGGTGTGTGTAGTGATGGTGGTGTGTAGTGATGGTGATGTGTAGTGATGGTGGTGTGTGTAGTGATGGTGGTGTGTGTAGTGATGGTGGTGTGTGTAGTGATGGTGGTGTGTGTAGTGATGGTGGTGGTGTGTAGCGATGGTGGTGTGTGTAGTGATGGTGGTGTGTAGTGATGGTGATGTGTAGTGATGGTGGTGTGTGTAGTGATGGTGGTGTGTGTAGTGATGGTGGTGTGTGTAGTGATGGTGGTGTGTGTAGTGATGGTGGTGGTGTGTAGTGATGGTGGTGTGTGTAGTGATGGTGGTGTGTAGTGATGGTGATGGTGGTGTTCTATGATTTGAAACAGGAGGAGCAGGTCCCACCCCTGACAGAATTTAATTGCGGAGAGACGGTGTCAGGTTCTTCTGGTTGGAGGATATCATTCTCGTTGGCGATGATGTGCTTCACCAAACAGTTAGCTGCTTCATCTATATTCATATTCTCCTAGAGAAAGAGAGAGAAGGAGAGAGAGAGAGAGAGAGAGAAGAAGAGAGAGAGAGAAGAAGAGAGAGAGAGAAGAAGAGAGAGAGAGCAGAAGAGAGAGAGCAGAAGCGAGAGAGAGAGCGAGAGAGCGGAAGAGAGAGAGAGCGGACGGGAGAGAGAGAGCGGAAGAGAGTGAGAGACATAAGGGGAGAGGGGGGAAAATAATGTGATGAATTACTGTCCAAGACCACTGCATACAGTACATGTGAGTATGTTCGTTGTGTTTCTGTGTGGATATGAGTGTATGTTTGTGGCTGTGATGTGTGTTTGTGGCTGTGAGTGTGTTTGTGGCTGTGATGTGTGTTTGTGGCTGTGATGTGTGTTTGTGGCTGTGATGTGTGTTTGTGGCTGTGATGTGTGTTTGTGGCTGTGAGTGTATGTTTGTGGCTGTGAGTGTATGTTTGTGGCTGTGAGTGTGTTTGTGGCTGTGATGTGTGTTTGTGGCTGTGATGTGTGTTTGTGGCTGTGAGTGTATGTTTGTGGCTGTGAGTGTATGTTTGTGGCTGTGAGTGTGTTTGTGGCTGTGATGTGTGTTTGTGGCTGTGAGTGTATGTTTGTGGCTGTGAGTGTATGTTTGTGGCTGTGAGTGTGTTTGTGGCTGTGATGTGTGTTTGTGGCTGTGATGTGTGTTTGTGGCTGTGATGTGTGTTTGTGGCTGTGATGTGTGTTTGTGGCTGTGATGTGTGTTTGTGGCTGTGAGTGTATGTTTGTGGCTGTGAGTGTATGTTTGTGGCTGTGATGTGTGTTTGTGGCTGTGATGTGTGTTTGTGGCTGTGAGTGTATGGCTCCTCAGTAGTGCCAGTGTGATGTTTTGATGCTATGAACTAAAAGTTGAAGATCCAGGGCACTCACAGACACAGACACTCACTCACCCACATACATACACACTCACTCACCCACATACATACACACTCACTCACTCACTCACTCACCCACATACACACTCACTCACCCACATACATACACACTCACTCACCCACCCACATACACACTCACAGACCCACATACACACTCACTCACCCACCCACATACACACTCACGGACCCACATACACACTCACTCACTCACCCACATACATACATACATACACACTCACTCACCCACATACACACTCACCGACCCACATACACTCACTCACCCACATACACACTCACTCACGAGCTCACTCACATACACACTCACTCACTCACCGACCCACATACACACTCAGTCACGAGCTCATCTGTATCTCCTACCTATTGACACTAGAGGTCGACCGATTATGATTTTTCAACACCGATACCGATTATTGGAGGACCAAAAAAAGCCGATACCGATTAATCGGACGATTTGTATATATATATATATTTGTAATAATAACAATTACAACACTGAATTAACACTTTTATTTTAACTTAATAAAATACATAAATAAAATCTATTTAGTCTCCAATAAATAATGAAACATGTTCAATTTGGTTTAAATAATGCAAAAACAAAGTGTTGGAGAAGAAAGTAAAAGTGCAATATGTGCCATGTAAAAAAGCTATTGTTTAAGTTCCTTGCTCAGAACATGAGAACATATGAAAGCTGGTGGTTCCTTTTAACATGAGTCTTCAATATTCCCAGGTAAGAAGTTTTAGGTTGTAGTTATTATAGGACTATTTCTCTCTATACCATTTGTATTTCATATACCTTTGACTATTGGATGTTCTTATAGGCACTATAGTATTGCCAGCCTAATCTCGGGAGTTGATAGGCTTGAAGTCATAAACAGCGCTGTGCTTCAAGCATTGCGAAGAGCTGCTGGTAAACGCAGGAAAGTGCTGTTTGAATAAATGCTTACGAGCCTGCTGCTGCCTACCACCGCTCAGTCAGACTGCTCTATCAAATATCAAATCATAGACTTAATATAATAAACACACAGAAATAAGAGCCTTAGGTCATTAATATGGTCAAATCCGGAAACTATCATTTCGAAAACAAAACGTTTATTCCTTCAGTGAAATACGGAACCGTTCTGTATTTTATCGAACGGGTGGCATCCATAAGTCTAAATATTGCTGTTACATTGCACAACCTTCAATGTTATGTCATGATTATGTAAAATTCTGGCAAATTAATTACGGTCTTTGTTAGGAAGAAATGGTCTTCACACAGTTCTCAACGAGCCAGGCGGCCCAAACTGCTGCATATACCCTGACTCTCCTTGCACTGAACGCAAGAGAAGCGACAATTTCCCTAGCTAATATTGCCTGCTAACATTAATTTATTTTAACTAAATATGCAGGTTTAAAAATATATACTTGTGTATTGATTTTAAGAAAGGCATTGATGTTTATGGTTAGGTACATTGGTGCAACGACTGTGCTTTTATTTGCGAATGTGCTTTTGTTAAATCACCACCCGTTTGACGAAGTAGGCTGTGATGATTCGATGATAAATTAACAGGCACCGCATTGATTATATGCAACGCAGGACAAGATAGTTAAACTAGTAATATCATCAACCATGTGTAGTTAACTAGTGATTATGTTAACATTGATTGTTTTTTATAAGATAAGTTTAATGCTAGCTAGCACCTTACCTTGGCTCCTTGCTGCACTCGCATAACATGTAGTCAGCCTGCCACGCAGTCTCCTCGTGGAGTGGAATGTAATCGGCCATGATCGGTGTCCAAAAATATTGATCACCGATTGTTATGAAAACTTGAAATCGGCCCTAATTAATCGGCCATTCCGTAGGGCGACCTCTAGTCTCAACTGTTTGATAATGAGACTAAAACATAAATCCGTATGTTTATATGGTGGTGTGGTTTCTGTAATGAAGCCTTCGGGGCTGAGGTGAACTATGGGTTCAAGTCAGTAGAGGACAGGGTCAGTGATCACTAATGAGAAGTCAATGAGATGAAGAACATTAAGACAGGGATAAAAGTTTCCAGTCTGATTTTAGAACATTTCAGGCCTCCAGCAGCTGCTTCGCCAGCGACACACACACACACTCCCACTCACACACACACACAGACACGCACCCTCGCCCACACACAGGCACGCACCCTCGCACACACACACACACACACGCACCCTCGCCCACACACACAAACACACAAACTTCTTCCGATCACGTGGTGAGCTGAGCAGCAGAATTAATTAGGTGAATATTGAATATTCATGAGGGCTCATCAGGATTTGACATAGTGAAGTCTGCAGCAGACTTCCTCTCTAATAACCTCTTAGATTACCACAAACACACACACACAGAGAGAGAGAGAACTCTTTAATAACCTCTTACATTACCACATACACACACACAGAGAGAGAGACCTCGCTAATAACCTCTTAGATTACCACAATAATAATAACCTCTTAGATTACACACACAGAGAGAGAGAAATCTTTCACATGACCTATTATCAGAACTAAAGCTTGTTCGTAGACTCCTGTAATAGGCTTGTATCACCACAAACAATACAGAAATACAAAAATAAACACACACTTCAATTCAGAATGGGTTCATGTAACATAGGGGGGGCTTTATCTAATAGCAGGCACATGACACACACACACACACACACACACACAAAGCTCTTTCTGAGAAAATAAGTAATTTGCATCATCTAGAATTTCCACTAAGATGTAGTAATGTAACCTTCGGGGACATGGACTTGAGAACTCATCAACTACTGAAAGGCTGAAGGACTTGTCTAACTGTTCTCTATAACACGCTCGATATTTACATTTAAGTCATTTAGCAGACGCTCTTATCCAGAGCGACTTACAAATTGGAAAGTTCATACATATTCATCCTGGTCCCCCCGTGGGGAATGAACCCACAACCCTGGCATTGCAAGCGCCATGCTCTACCAACTGAGCCACACGGGACCTATCTATTCTATACACCACTCTCTATTCTATACACCATATAACTCTCTATATAACTCTCTACGTCACTAACACTCTCTATATCACTCTCTACGTCACTATCACTCTCTATATAACTCTCTACGTCACTAACACTCTCTATACCACTCTCTACATCACTAACACTCTCTATATAACTCTCTACGTCACTAACACTCTCTATATAACTCTCTACGTCACTAACACTCTCTATATAACTCTCTACGTCACTAACACTCTCTATATCACTCTACGTCACTAACACTCTCTATATCACTCTCTACATCAGTAACACGTCTATATATCCCTCTCTACATTACTCTCTATATCACGCTCTATATAACTCTATTTCACTCTCTACGTCACTAACACTCTCTATATCACTCTCTATATCACTCTCTACGTCACTATCATGTCTATATATCCCTCTCTACATTACTCTCTATATCACTCTACATCACTATCACTCTCTACACCACTCTCTACACCACTCTCTATTCTCTACACCACTCTCTATTCTCTACACTACTATCTATTCTCTACACCACTCTCTACTCCACTCTATATTCTCTACACCACTCTCTACTATCTACACCACTCTCTACACAACTATATTCTCTACACCACTCTCTACTATCTACACCACTCTCTACTATCTACACCACTCTCTACAACACTCTACTATCCACATCACTCTCTACACCACTCTCTATTCTCTCCAGTACTCTCTACAACCTACACCACTCTCTACACCAATTTCACTCTCCACCACTCTCTAATATCTACACCACTCTCTACAACACTATCGCTCTCCACATCACTCTATTCTCTACACCACTCTCTATTCTCTACACCACTCTCTACATCACTCTCTACAACACTCTCTACTATCCACATCACTCTCTACACCACTCTCTATTCTCTACAGTACTCTCTACAACCTACACCACTCTCTACAGCAATATCACTCTCCACCACTCTCTACTATCTACACCACTCTCTACACAACTCTACTATCTACACCATTCTCTACATCACTCTCTACAACACTCTCTACAACCTACACCACTCTCTACACCACTCTCTAATATCTACACCACTCTCTACAACACTATCGCTCTCCACATCACTCTATTCTCTACACCACTCTCTATTCTCTACACCACTCCCTACACCATTCTCTACACCACTCTCTATTCTATACACCACTCTCTATACCATTCTCTATTCTCTAACCACTATCTACACCACTCTCTACACCACTCTCTATTCTATACACCACTCTCTATTCTCTACACCACTCTCTAATATCTACACCACTCTCTACAACACTCTCTACTATCCACAACACTCTCTACACCGCTCTCTATTCTGTAACCACTCTTTGTCCTCTACACTACTCTCTACACCACTCTCTACACCACTCTCTACACCACTCTCTATTCTATACACCACTCTCTACAACACTCTCTACTATCCACAACACTCTCTACATCGCTCTCTATTCTCTAACCACTCTTTGTCCTCTACACCACTCTGTACACCACTCTCTACACCACTCTCTACACCACTCTCTACACCACTCTCTATTCTATACACCACTCTCTATTCTATACACCACTCTCTATTCTCTACACCACTCTCTATTCTCTACACCACTCTCTATTCTCTACACCACTCTCTACAACACTATCGCTCTCCACATCACTCTATTCTCTAACCACTCTCTACACCACTCTCTACACCACTCTCTATTCTATACACCACTCTCTATTCACTACACCACTCTCTATTCTCTACACCACTCTCTATTCTCTACACCACTCTCTACAACACTATCACTCTCCACATCACTCTATTCTCTAACCACTCTCTACTCTCTACACCACTCTCTACACCACTCTCTATTCTCTAACCACTCTTTGTCCTCTACACTACTCTCTACATAACTGTCTACACAACTGTCTACACAACTGTCTACACCACTCTCTATTCTATACACCACTCTCTATTCTATACACCACTCTCTATTCTATACACCACTCTCTATTCTCTACACCACTCTCTATTCTCTACACCACTCTCTATTCTCTACACCACTCTCTATTCTCTACACCACTCTCTACAACACTATCGCTCTCCACATCACTCTATTCTCTAACCACTCTCTACTCTCTACACCACTCTCTACACCACTCTCTACATCACTCTCTGTTCTCCACACAACTCTCTACAACACTATCGCTCTCCACATCACTCTATTCTCTAACCACTCTCTACATCACTCTTTGTCCTCTACACAACTCTCTACACAACTCTCTAAACAACTCTCTACATCACTCTTTGTCCTCTACATAACTCTACACAACTCTCTACATCACTCTACATCACTCTCTACATCACTCTCTACATCACTCTCTACATCACTCTCTACATAACTCTCTAAACAACTCTCTACATCACTCTCTAAACAACTCTCTACATCACTCCCTAAACAACTCTCTACATCACTCCCTAAACAACTCTCTACATCACTCCCTAAACAACTCTCTACATCACTCTCTAAACAACTCTCTACATAACTCTCTAAACAACTCTCTACATCACTCCCTAAACAACTCTCTACATCACTCTCTAAACAACTCTCTACATCACTCCCTAAACAACTCTCTACATCACTCTCTAAACAACTCTCTACATCACTCCCTAAACAACTCTCTACATCACTCCCTAAACAACTCTCTACATCACTCCCTAAACAACTCTCTACATCACTCCCTAAACAACTCTCTACATCACTCCCTAAACAACTCTCTACATCACTCCCTAAACAACTCTCTACATCACTCTCTACATCACTCTCTACATCACTCTCTAAACAACTCTCTACATCACTCCCTAAACAACTCTCTACATCACTCTCTAAACAACTCTCTACATCACTCCCTAAACAACTCTCTACATCACTCTCTAAACAACTCTCTACATAACTCTCTAAACAACTCTCTACATCACTCCCTAAACAACTCTCTACATCACTCTCTAAACAACTCTCTACATCACTCCCTAAACAACTCTCTACATCACTCTCTAAACAACTCTCTACATCACTCCCTAAACAACTCTCTACATCACTCCCTAAACAACTCTCTACATCACTCCCTAAACAACTCTCTACATCACTCCCTAAACAACTCTCTACATCACTCCCTAAACAACTCTCTACATCACTCCCTAAACAACTCTCTACATCACTCTCTAAACAACTCTCTACATCACTCCCTAAACAACTCTCTACATCACTCTCTAAACAACTCTCTACATAACTCTCTAAACAACTCTCTACATCACTCCCTAAACAACTCTCTACATCACTCCCTAAACAACTCTCTACATCACTCTCTAAACAACTCTCTACATCACTCCCTAAACAACTCTCTACATCACTCCCTAAACAACTCTCTACATCACTCCCTAAACAACTCTCTACATCACTCCCTAAACAACTCTCTACATCACTCTCTAAACAACTCTCTACATCACTCCCTAAACAACTCTCTACATCACTCTCTAAACAACTCTCTACATCACTCCCTAAACAACTCTCTACATCACTCCCTAAACAACTCTCTACATCACTCCCTAAACAACTCTCTACATCACTCCCTAAACAACTCTCTACATCACTCCCTAAACAACTCTCTACATCACTCTCTAAACAACTCTCTACATCACTCCCTAAACAACTCTCTACATCACTCTCTAAACAACTCTCTACATCACTCCCTAAACAACTCTCTACATCACTCCCTAAACAACTCTCTACATCACTCCCTAAACAACTCTCTACATCACTCCCTAAACAACTCTCTACATCACTCCCTAAACAACTCTCTACATCACTCCCTAAACAACTCTCTACATCACTCTCTACATCACTCTCTACATCACTCTCTAAACAACTCTCTACATCACTCCCTAAACAACTCTCTACATCACTCTCTAAACAACTCTCTACATCACTCCCTAAACAACTCTCTACATCACTCTCTAAACAACTCTCTACATAACTCTCTAAACAACTCTCTACATCACTCCCTAAACAACTCTCTACATCACTCTCTAAACAACTCTCTACATCACTCCCTAAACAACTCTCTACATCACTCTCTAAACAACTCTCTACATCACTCCCTAAACAACTCTCTACATCACTCCCTAAACAACTCTCTACATCACTCCCTAAACAACTCTCTACATCACTCCCTAAACAACTCTCTACATCACTCCCTAAACAACTCTCTACATCACTCCCTAAACAACTCTCTACATCACTCTCTAAACAACTCTCTACATCACTCCCTAAACAACTCTCTACATCACTCTCTAAACAACTCTCTACATAACTCTCTAAACAACTCTCTACATCACTCCCTAAACAACTCTCTACATCACTCCCTAAACAACTCTCTACATCACTCTCTAAACAACTCTCTACATCACTCCCTAAACAACTCTCTACATCACTCCCTAAACAACTCTCTACATCACTCCCTAAACAACTCTCTACATCACTCCCTAAACAACTCTCTACATCACTCTCTACATCACTCTCTACATCACTCCCTAAACAACTCTCTACATCACTCCCTAAACAACTCTCTACATCACTCCCTAAACAACTCTCTACATCACCCCCTAAACAACTCTCTACATCACTCCCTAAACAACTCTCTACATCACTCCCTAAACAACTCTCTACATCACTCCCTAAACAACTCTCTTCATCACTCTCTACACCACTCTCTACATCACTCTCTACATCATTCTCTACATCACTCTCTACATCATTCTCTACATCATTCTCTACATCACTCTCTACATCACTCTCTACATCACTCTCTACATCACTCTCTACATCATTCTCTACATCACTCTCTACATCATTCTCTACATCATTCTCTACATCACTCTCTACATCACTCTCTACATCACTCTCTACATCACTCTTGTTTTTGAGTGAAGAGACTGAAGAGTACATTCCATTCCAAGGAGTTGTCCCCTTACTAATGGCCTCTCCCTCTCCCATTCATCAATCCGACTGGATAGGAGAAAGTATATGTTGAACTAACGTCTGGACAGCTACAACTTTTCAGCGTGAAAGGCAGCTCATAAATCTGGTAAATCACGGTAACGACCTTTCACCTTCTTCTGACTCTCAGAATGTTGAGCTCCACTGGCACATGGGTTGTCAGGATAGGAGAGTTGTGTGTGTGTATGAGTGTGTGTGTGTCTGAGTGAGTGTGTATGTCTGAGTGAGTGTGTCTGAGCGAGTGTGTGTGTCTGAGTGTGTGTGTGTCTGAGCGAGTGTGTCTGAGCGAGTGTGTGTGTCTGAGCGAGTGTGTGTGTCTGAGTGTGTGTGTCTGAGCGAGTGTGTCTGAGCGAGTGTGTCTGAGCGAGTGTGTCTGAGCGAGTGTGTCTGTCTGTGTTTTGACTTTGATCCAAAAGACTGTGCTCACTTTTCGTTCATCTGTGAAATTCCACAGCTGTAGAAGGTGAGTGTGTGTGTGTGTCAGTGTGTGTAGGTGTGATAAGACGTTTTCATGAAACTGCTTCTTTGTGTGTGTGATTGCGTGTGTGTGATTGCGTGTGTGTGCAGATGCGTGTTCTCACCTTGGCAGAGGTCTCGTACCATCCCACAAAGCCATTCTCCTGACAGAACTTCTCCATCTGGATCCCGTTGTTGGTCAGCACGTCCCGCCCCTGGTCGCACTTATTAGCCAATAGCACAGCGGCCACATTTTTCCCATTGGCCAGTGTGAGTTTAGAGTCCAGGTCCTCCTTCCACTTGGTGACGGCCTCGAAGGAGGAAGGCCGCGTCATGTCAAACACGATGAACGCCCCCATGGCTTCACGGTAGTAGACCCGGGTCATGTTCCCAAAGCGCTCCTGACCTGACACACACAAAGTGTTGTTGGTTAGTACTGACAGTAGTAGACCCTCGTCATGTTCCCAAAGCGCTCCTGACCTGACACACACACAGTGTTGTTGGTTAGTACTGACAGTAGTAGACCCTCGTCATGTTCCCAAAGCGCTCCTGACCTGACACACACACAGTGTTGTTGGTTAGTACTGACAGTAGTAGACCCTCGTCATGTTCCCAAAGCGCTCCTGACCTGACACACACACAGTGTTGTTGGTTAGTACTGACAGTAGTAGACCCTCGTCATGTTCCCAAAGCCCTCCTGACCTGACACACACACAGTGTTGTTGGTTAGTACTGACAGTAGTAGTAGACGCTACACCATGGCCTTGTGATAGAACATGTTTGTCTTGTTGCCATACCACCCCTGACTCTAATACCATATCACAAGCCCTGGTAACACCACTGAGATGAAAGTTACCTATTGCCTCAGGGCAAAGAGTCCCCTACGCAGTCCTGGTCACAGTCCTGGTCACAGTCCTGGTCACAGTCCTGGTCAAAGTCCTGGTCACAGTCCTGGTCACAGTCCTGGTCAAAGTCCTGGTCACAGTCCTGGTCAAAGTCCTGGTCACAGTCCTGGTCACAGTCCTGGTCAAAGTCCTGGTCACAGTCCTGGTCACAGTCCTGGTCACAGTCCTGGTCACAGTCCTGGTCAAAGTCCTGGTCACAGTCCTGGTCAAAGTCCTGGTCACAGTCCTGGTCACAGTCCTGGTCACAGTCCTGGTCAAAGTCCTGGTCACAGTCCTGGTCAAAGTCCTGGTCACAGTCCTGGTCACAGTCCTGGTCACAGTCGGGGAAGGTCACATTCCTAAACCATTCCCGGTAAAATACAACAAGGTGGACCAACAGGGTACATCTCACGCCACACACAGATCAAATCAAATGTTATTTGTCACCTGCATCGAATACAACAGGTGAAATGCTTACTTACAAGCCCTTAACCAACAATGCAGTTTAAAGAAAAATACCTACAAAAAAATTAAGAAATAAAAGTAATAAATAATATATACATGGGACGGAACAAGACAAAGACAAAGACGTCTGACTGCTACGCCATCTTGGATATATACAGGGGGTACCGGTACAGAGTCAATGTGGAGGCTATATACAGGGGGTACCAGTACAGAGTCAATGTGGAGGCTATATACAGGGGGTACCGGTACAGAGTCAATGTGGAGGCTATATACAGGGGGTACCGGTACAAAGTCAATGTGGAGGCTATATACAGGGGGTACCGGTACAGAGTCAATGTGGAGGTTATATACAGGGGGTACCGGTACAGAGTCAATGTGGAGGCTATATACAGGGGGCACCGGTACAGAGTCAATGTGGAGGCTATATACAGGGGGAACCGGTACAGAGTCAATGTGGAGGCTATTTACATTTACATTTACATTTAAGTCATTTAGCAGACGCTCTTATCCAGAGCGACTTACAAATTGGTGCATTCACCTTATGATATCCAGTGGAACGACCACTTTACAATAGTGCATCTAACTCTTTTAAGGGGGGGGGGGGGGTTAGAAGGATTACTTTATCCTATCCTAGGTATTCCTTAAAGAGGTGGGGTTTCAGGTGTCTCCGGAAGGTGGTGATTGACTCCGCTGACCTGGCGTCGTGAGGGAGTTTGTTCCACCATTGGGGTGCCAGAGCAGCGAACAGTTTTGACTGGGCTGAGCGGGAACTGTACTTCCTCAGAGGTAGGGAGGCGAGCAGGCCAGAGGTGGATGAACGCAGTGCCCTTGTTTGGGTGTAGGGCCTGATCAGAGCCTGAAGGTACGGAGGTGCCGTTCCCCTCACAGCTCCGTAGGCAAGCACCATGGTCTTGTAGCGGATGCGAGCTTCAACTGGAAGCCAGTGGAGAGAGCGGAGGAGCGGGGTGACGTGAGAGAACTTGGGAAAGTTGAACACCAGACGGGCTGCGGCGTTCTGGATGAGTTGTAGGGGTTTAATGGCACAGGCAGGGAGCCCAGCCAACAGCGAGTTGCAGTAATCCAGACGGGAGATGACAAGTGCCTGGATTAGGACCTGCGCCGCTTCCTGCGTGAGGCAGGGTCGTACTCTGCGAATGTTGTAGAGCATGAACCTACAGGAACGGGTCACCGCCTTGATGTTAGTTGAGAACGACAGGGTGTTGTCCAGGATCACGCCAAGGTTCTTAGCACTCTGGGAGGAGGACACAATGGAGTTGTCAACCGTGATGGCGAGATCATGGAACGGGCAGTCCTTCCCCGGGAGGAAGAGCAGCTCCGTCTTGCCGAGGTTCAGCTTGAGGTGGTGATCCGTCATCCACACTGATATGTCTGCCAGACATGCAGAGATGCGATTCACCACCTGGTTATCAGAGGGGGGAAAGGAGAAGATTAATTGTGTGTCGTCTGCATAGCAATGATAGGAGAGACCATGTGAGGATATGACAGAGCCAAGTGACTTGGTGTATAGCGAGAATAGGAGAGGGCCTAGAACAGAGCCCTGGGGGACACCAGTGGTGAGAGCACGTGGTGCGGAGACAGATTCTCGCCACGCCACCTGGTAGGAGCGACCTGTCAGGTAGGACGCAATCCAAGCGTGGGCCGCGCCGGAGATGCCCAGCTCGGAGAGGGTGGAGAGGAGGATCTGATGGTTCACAGTATCAAAGGCAGCCGATAGGTCTAGAAGGATGAGAGCAGAGGAGAGAGAGTTAGCTTTAGCAGTGCGGAGCGCCTCCGTGACACAGAGAAGAGCAGTCTCAGTTGAATGACTAGTCTTGAAACCTGACTGATTTGGATCAAGAAGGTCATTCTGAGAGAGATAGCAGGAGAGCTGGCCAAGGACGGCACGTTCAAGAGTTTTGGAGAGAAAAGAAAGAAGGGATACTGGTCTGTAGTTGTTGACATCGGAGGGATCGAGTGTAGGTTTTTTCAGAAGGGGTGCAACTCTCGCTCTCTTGAAGACGGAAGGGACGTAGCCAGCGGTCAAGGATGAGTTGATGAGCGAGGTGAGGTAAGGGAGAAGGTCTCCGGAAATGGTCTGGAGAAGAGAGGAGGGGATAGGGTCAAGCGGGCAGGTTGTTGGGCGGCCGGCCGTCACAAGACGCGAGATTTCATCTGGAGAGAGAGGGGAGAAAGAGGACAAAGCACAGGGTAGGGCAGTGTGAGCAGAACCAGCGGTGTCGTTTGACTTAGCAAACGAGGATCGGATGTCGTCGACCTTCTTTTCAAAATGGTTGACGAAGTCATCAGCAGAGAGGGAGGAGGGGGGAGGAGGGGGAGGAGGATTCAGGAGGGAGGAGAAGGTGGCAAAGAGCTTCCTAGGGTTAGAGGCAGATGCTTGGAATTTAGAGTGGTAGAAATTGGCTTTAGCAGCAGAGACAGAAGAGGAGAATGTAGAGAGAAGGGAGTGAAAGGATGCCAGGTCCGCAGGGAGGCGAGTTTTCCTCCATTTCCGCTCGGCTGCCCGGAGCCCTGTTCTGTGAGCTCGCAATGAGTCGTCGAGCCACGGAGCAGGAGGGGAGGACCGAGCCGGCCTGGAGGATAGGGGACATAGAGAGTCAAAGGATGCAGAAAGGGAGGAGAGGAGGGTTGAGGAGGCAGAATCAGGAGATAGGTTGGAGAAGGTTTGAGCAGAGGGAAGAGATGATAGGATGGAAGAGGAGAGAGTAGCGGGGGAGAGAGAGCGAAGGTTGGGACGGCGCGATACCATCCGAGTAGGGGCAGTGTGGGAAGTGTTGGATGAGAGCGAGAGGGAAAAGGATACAAGGTAGTGGTCGGAGACTTGGAGGGGAGTTGCAATGAGATTAGTGGAAGAACAGCATCTAGTAAAGATGAGGTCAAGCGTATTGCCTGCCTTGTGAGTAGGGGGGGAAGGTGAGAGGGTGAGGTCAAAAGAGGAGAGGAGTGGAAAGAAGGAGGCAGAGAGGAATGAGTCAAAGGTAGACGTGGGGAGGTTAAAGTCACCCAGAACTGTGAGAGGTGAGCCATCCTCAGGAAAGGAACTTATCAGGGCGTCAAGCTCATTGATGAACTCTCCAAGGGAACCTGGAGGGCGATAAATGATAAGGATGTTAAGCTTGAAAGGGCTGGTAACTGTGACAGCATGGAATTCAAAGGAGGCGATAGACAGATGGGTCAGGGGAGAAAGAGAGAATGTCCACTTGGGAGAGATGAGGATCCCAGTGCCACCACCCCGCTGACCAGAAGCTCTCGGGGTGTGCGAGAACACGTGGGCAGACGAGGAGAGAGCAGTAGGAGTAGCAGTGTTATCAGTGGTAATCCATGTTTCCGTCAGTGCCAAGAAGTCGAGGGACTGGAGGGAAGCATAGGCTGAGATGAACTCTGCCTTGTTGGCCACAGATCGGCAATTCCAGAGGCTGCCTGAGACCTGGAACTCCACGTGGGTCGTGCGCGCTGGGACCACCAGGTTAGAGTAGCAGCGGCCACGCGGTGTGAAGCGTTTGTATGGTCTGTGCAGAGAGGAGAGAACAGGGATAGACAGACACATAGTTGACAGGCTACAGAAGAGGCACAGTTCTGGGTACAGAAGAGGCTACGCTAATGCAAAGGAGATTGGAATGACAAGTGGACTACACGTCTCGAATGTTCAGAAAGTTAAGCTTACGTTGCAAAAAATCTTATTGACTAAAATGATATAGTACTGCTGGCTGGTGAAATAGGCTAGCTAGCAGTGGCTGCGTTGTTGACTTTGTTTGAAAGTGTAGCTGGCTAGGTAACCTCTAACTGGCTAGGTAACCTCGACAATTACTCTAGACTACACAATTATCTTGGATACAAAGACGGCTATGTAGCCAGCTAAGATCAAACAAATCAAACTGTTGTACTGTAATGAAATGAAATGTAATACTACCTGTAATACTACCTGTGGAGCAAAGCGGAATGCAACTACTCACTCCAAACCAAACCGGAAGTGCGTATCGTAGAGGGAGAGGCAATAGAAGTGTTGTTTCTTGTATTATTGTCTTTTGTGTCTTTAGAGGACTGCTTCACCTTAATGTCCCCTTTCCCTTTTCTTCTGTCCTTATTTTGTCCCACTTTGTCCCTTCTTTGTCCCTTCTTCTCTTCTGCCAACTAGACACTCCTTGTTAGCTAGCTAGCTTCTTTCAGGAATGTCCCTAGCAACTGCCTAGCAACAGGTAAACAACTTAGCTAGCTAAGAAAACGGTATAATTTTATGAAAAATTGTTACTTTTTCAAAAGCCTTTCTTCTTTGTTTGCTGCTTGTTTGGTCTCCTATTCAGTTTGCAGTTTTCTTTTGATTTTTTTCGATGTACTTTACTCTAAAAAAACATTTAAATTTCAATATTTGTAGGAGCTCATCTTTTCAGCTGCTGCTGCTTAATTTGGAACTCCGGAACGGGGAGGGCTATATACAGGGGGTACCGGTACAGAGTCAATGTGGAGGCTATATACAGGGGTTACCGGTACAGAGTCAATGTGGAGGCTATATACAGGGGGTACCGGTACAGAGTCAATGTGGAGGCTATATACAGGGGGTACCGGTACAAAGTCAATGTGGAGGCTATATACAGGGGGTACCGGTACAGAGTCAATGTGGAGGTTATATACAGGGGGTACCGGTACAGAGTCAATGTGGAGGCTATATACAGAGGGTACCGGTACAGAGTCAATATGGAGGCTATATACAGAGGGTACCGGTACAGAGTCAATGTGGAGGCTATATACAGAGGGTACCGGTACAGAGTCAATGTGGAGGCTATATACAGGGGGAACCGATACAGAGTCAATGTGGAGGCTATATACAGGGGGAACCGGTACAGAGTCAATGTGGAGGCTATATACAGGGGGTACCGGTACAGAGTCAATGTGGAGGCTATATACAGGGGGAACCGGTACAGAGTCAATGTGGAGGCTATATACAGGGGGAACCAGTACAGAGTCAATGTGGAGTCTATATACAGGGGGTACCGGTACAGAGTCAATGTGGAGGCTATATACAGGGGGAACCGATACAGAGTCAATGTGGAGGCTATATACAAGGGGTACTGGTACAGAGTCAATGTGGAGTCTATATACAGGGGGAACCGGTACAGAGTCAATGTGGAGGCTATATACAGGGGGAACCGGTACAGAGTCAATGTGGAGGTTATATACAGGGGGTACCGGTACAGAGTCAATGTGGAGGCTATATACAGGGGGTACCGGTACAGAGTCAATGTGGAGGCTATATACAGGGGGTACCGGTACAGAGTCAATGTGGAGGCTATATACAGGGGGTACCGGTACAGAGTCAATGTGGAGGCTATATACAGGTGGTACCGGTACAGAGTCAATGTGGAGGCTATATACAGGGTCTACCGGTACAGAGTCAATATGCGGGGCACCTGTAGTAATGGTTTTTCCAAAGACAGCACAACTCACATGACAGACAAAGGAGTCTGATGAGGAATTTCACACAGACAACTATTATTATAGATATAAAGGGAGAGGAGAGGGAGAGAGGTCATCGTGTCTGTAAATTCCTCTGCTAACAGCAGTGTAATAAGTACACGTGGAATGTTTTACTCTGACTCCCTCTCCCATCACTGACTTCTATAGTCATTATCAAAGCTGTTTACCAGTGTGTTCAGCCATTATCACTGACTTCTATAGTCATTATCAAAGCTGTTTACCAGTGTGTTCAGCCATTATCACTGACTTCTATAGTCATTATCAAAGCTGTTTACCAGTGTGTTCAGCCATTATCACTGACTTCTATAGTCATTATCAAAGCTGTTTACCAGTGTGTTCAGCCATTATCACTGACTTCTATAGTCATTATCAAAGCTGTTTACCAGTGTGTTCAGACGTTATCACTGACTTCTATAGTCATTATGAAAGCTCTTTACCAGTGTGTTCAGACATTATCACTGACTTCTATAGTCATTATCAAAGCTGTTTACCAGTTTGTTCACGGCCATAGTCTTTGATAGGGCCCAATCCCAAATGCCCCCCCTAGATCCAGTGGTGTAAAGTACTTCATAAAAAATAATTTAAAGCACTACTTAAAGGAAAACTCCACCCAAAAACTATATTACGGTATTTGTTTCATTAGTCCATTGTTGATATAGTCCAAAAATGTTTTGCTTGTCAGCAATCAAGTTAAGATATGTTTGCATGTTATGTCTTGAAATGTGAATGCTGACATTCAAAATGTAGTTTGTTGAGGTGCATTACTGTACTATTTATGTTTTTGACAACTTTTGCTTTCGTACATTCCTAAAGAAAATAATCTAGTTTTTACTCCATACATGTTCCCTGACATGCAAGAGTACTCGTTACATTGTGAATCCTGAGAAGGACAGGAAAATTGTCCAAATCACACTTATCAACAGAACATCCCTGGTCATCTACTGCCTCAGATCTGGAAGACTCACTAAACAGAGAACACCCCTGGTCATCCCTACCGCTTCTGATCTGGCGGACTCACTAAACAGAACATCCCTACCGCTTCTGATCTGGCGGACTCACTAAACAGAACATCCCTACCGCTTCTGATCTGGCGGACTCACTAAACAGAACATCCCTGGTCATCCCTACCGCTTCTGATCTGGCGGACTCACTAAACAGAACATCCCTGGTCATCCCTACCGCTTCTGATCTGGCGGACTCACTAAACAGAACATCCCTGGTCATCCCTACCGCTTCTGATCTGGCGGACTCACTAAACACAAATTATTAGTTTGTCAATTATTTGTGTTTGGAGTGTGCCTCTGGCTATCCGAATTTTTTAAATATTTTTTATAATATACCGTTGGTTTGCTTAATATAAGGCATTTAAAATGACTACTTATATATATATATATTTTTTTTTTTAAGTATGTTTAAAAACCAAATACTTTCTCAAGTAGTATTTTACTGGGTTACTTTCACTTGAGTCATTTTCTATTAAAGTATCTTAACTATTACTCAAGACAAATGGGTAATTTTTCCACCACTGTCTAGAGCCTACGCCCTACACATGATTGATTGGATTTGTAAAAGCAATATGCTGAATCTTCCACCTGTCAAATACTCTCAGCTCTCCACAAGTGCATAGGGTCTAGACTACAGGTACATCTGGGATGGGGCCTAGGTGTGACATTCTACCAGGGCATGATTAATGGAGCACGGCTAGGCAGAAACTCCAGTCTGAATTAACATCAGCTGACTACCAACTGACAGTATCAGCTGAGCAACCAGCCACACTCCTATTTTCAATTTAAGTTGACCACTTCGACATGAGTTCTCCTGGATCAACTTTGTGTTGGTGCACATAATGCTGCTAGATCTGTTTCATTCCAAAGTTCTGATCATGTAGTGGCAGGGTAAACAGTCAAAACCCCTGTACCATAAAGGTTGAGACCTCTTAGCAGAGGCCATACTTAAGACTGGGACGTTGCAATAATGTCTCATTAAGGAATACAACCATTTAAATGAAGGATATGAGAAAACATTACACAATATCCCTCTAAACGAAGCAACGCATTCAGCTATTCTGAATACAATAGGCTGCACCGCAGAAGGTGGAGACGGCATTCCCGATCCCAGAAGAATCCTGTCGGTTCCTATTCACAATAAGCCCATTCTGAGCCCCAAATCTCCCTCACGAGTGCTAGACACATGACTGTACATGCGGGCGTGCGCCCCGGCTGTATAGGCCAGAGCGCATGGGACTGGTGATGGAGAGCGCGCGCAGCAGTCCAGGGTGCGTCAGAAGAATTTCTCTAATAACCGACACTCACTTGAGGTTCGATGAACACCGTATGTGTATAGGCCTTAACTGTCCACGCTTCCCAACATTTGCATACGAACAGAATCGTTGGCCTATGAAACATTGATAATACGTATGTCTGATACTGTACGTGGCCGTCGGTATACAAGTCCAATCATTTTGATAGTCTAATGATCACTCCAAAGAAACTAGTATGTAGTGAACGGAACCGCCGACCTGACACCACTACAGTTCCCTCCCTGCGTCTTACGCTGGAACGTCAAGTGGCCAAATAGCATAACACCAAAACGGGCCTGCCTGTGTTCCCATTTGATTACTGTCACGCGTAATGAGTCGCCTACCTGCTATGTCCCATAACTGTAGCCGAACAGTCTCTTGCTCCCAGTTAAGGACCTTCAGGGCGAAGTCCACTCCTATCGTGGCCCGGTAGTTGGGGCTGAAGTTCTGGTGAACATAGCGCTTGATGATGCTAGTCTTCCCCACCCCCAGGTCCCCTATTACCAGGATCTTATAGAGGTGCTCCTTGTAGTTGTTCTGCATGGCGACCGCGGAGCGCTACGGTAGAGCATTAATACACAGTGAGGGGAGAGGGGAAGAAGATGAGGCGCGAGAATGAGGAGCGGTGCGCTCTAACGACCCGGAAGGAACGCCCAGAGAAGTGGGGAAGAAAAGTGAACATCGGGACCTTGTGACTCGCCAGGCTCAGCGCGAGGTCAGACGTGAGCGCGTGGGGCTGGGCTACCCCATCTGAAGACTGAAGTCTCGCCTCGAGTTTGTTCCTCTCCAAATATCCGAGTTAGTTGTGCAACTCCAGAAAGGATGTGCAAGACCTGCATTGTTCTAGCCATAGAGTTCTGTGCATACAGCGGAAACCTATTTATATTTGTCAGAAAAAGGGTACACACCACTAATAATTGTAAAAATCAACTTTATTATTTTTATTTCAAAACAGAAAACCTGTGCAAATCTTTGCATCATGTGAACTTATTGGAAAACTACAGCATGTCTAATGAAACACAACCACTTCTGAAAGGAGAGAAACATCAAGGCACTGACATTGTGTCCCTTTCTACACTGATGAGACAGCAATCCCCCTGAGATAAATAACTGAGGTCCTCTGACCTATCAAAACTCTTTAACTACAAATTCCAGTTACATTGTGAATTAAAGCAAGTTCCCTTTAGGCATCATTCCCAAGAATGCATCTTTGGTTGGCAAGGAGCCGAGTCTAGCAAGCAAGTTGAAAAGCTTCAGTTACTGATTATTTATATCAATGTTCCAGCCATTTGATTGAGCTTCTATCAGCTACACAAAAACTAAACTTCAAAACAAAAACCATTTCAGACTTGGGGCCAAAGTATCAGGCTAGCCTCCAATTGGGAAAACAAAAATTTGACAACCTCCTCTAAAGTTTGGGGATGGGCTTGGCTGCCATGGCGATGCTCTCGATGGCAAACTCTCGTCAGATCCCCGTCGGATCCTGAAGAAGCCCCCCAGCTGTTCTTCACCACCCAGAACTTCTGACCAGTCATGTGACAGTGGCCGTAGCCCACCAGCAGCACCGCGGGGTTGGTCAGCTCAAACGGGTTGTAGGAGTCATGGAGGCCCGTGTGATGGTAGATACCCTCCTTATAGTGCATGAAGTCAGGATACACCTGGAGGAAAACAGTGTGAGGAACACACCTGGCCATATTGACTTCACAAACATACTGGCCATTACTCAGAGCTAGCCAATACACAAACTAGCCAACGTGTGTGTGTGTGTGTGTCTCACCTCGAAGGCCACCCCTACGGGGCCATGCTTGACCAGTTCCAGCATCATGGCAGACTCACTGCAACCTCCGTAGAACCCTCCCACGTAGCTGTAGTCCGAAGCGTAGTGGCGGAGACAGCCATTGGGAACGTCACAAGGGGAATCCTTCCCAACGTACGGATAACACGACTCGTCCACGACCCCAAAGTCCTGGACGTACTTTCCAATGAGGTAGGGGAAACTACCATCACAACCTGAGAGGGAGAGCAGTGAGGGTTAGAGGAGAAATACTCACATAATTAAAACACAATTATGCAGCATGTATGTGTGCAGGTGTTACCTTGTGAGTACTGGGAGCAGGAGACTTACTGTGGACTGAAGATGGGCGTCTCAGTGTTGTTTGGATCCTGACACGAGCTTCCAACATTCCCATCGAGGAAAAAGAATAGCAGCTACCACACGAAGCTGGAGCCGACAGAGTAGAAGTCAAACCCTGCACTGTCACAACCAATCTAACACTTCTCTGCTATAATCACCACTGTAAAAACCAGACACCCAGTCAAGCAGTCAGTGAATCATAGTCAACCTATTTTAGCCCCAGGCAGCAACCACACACACAGCAGTAGGCCTCTGTTAACCTTTCAACAGCACTCCTAAATCCCAGCCCTGTAGTGCACCCCCGCCCCTCCCCTCAGCCAGCCATCCAACCACTCACTATGCTTGATCTGTAGACATACGAGCACACTGTCTGCGGTGTTGAGACAGGAACATTATAATCCAAAGGGACTGTGGCCTTTGATTTAGCAGTCCACATTGTTTAACCAGAAAGAAAAAAAACTGGTGTGACAATGGTACTGCATGATCTGTAGAGCAGCAGATCACCTGAACATGATACAGGGGTTGGGAGAGGAGACACTGCCGAGAGGCATGATAGAAGAGTAGGTATTTGACCCGGTGTGTTACCCTGGTTGCGGACAGGACTGAGGTAGTTGACACCGTCGACGTCTCTCCAGTCCCAGCGCTCAGGGAGGCCGGCCGCCATCTTGACTAGCATTACTGTTACAGAGGCAGGGCCAACACGTCTGGGGAGGAGTATAGAGACCAGGGCCACCATAGATTTACTTTTTACAATTACTCCAAAATGAGTTTATTGGACACCTTTAGCTAGTACCTCTGTTGTAAAGTCCTGTTTCATACCGACCGGTCACAACTGATGTGATCTTATTCCCTACCTTCCTGAAGTGTGCACTAGTCTTCCACCCCCTATCCTAAGACTCAGTCATGACTATTCTTTCAGAAGTCACATCTCACATCTGAATGGCTCATTTACCCCTGCTTCTTCCTTGGAGCTGTAGTCTGAAGTTCCCCAAAATGACTCATAACTATTGAATTCATGTGTCAACATATCAGTTTCACAAGTGAGTGACTGTACCTGGGGATGTGTGAGGCTGGTCCCCCAGCCCTGTGCTTTAGCTGCTGCAGAGTGTAGGTCTCATGTTCACTGTAGGCTGTGGCTTTCCAGGAGCTCTGGGCCATATTGATGGAGTTAATGAAGTCCAAGTTGTGTTTGTAGGACCTCTGGAGCAGCCTGGGGGAGAAGAGAGAGCAGGGGGGGGGAGAAGAGAGAGCAGCCTGGGGGAGAAGAGAGAGCAGCCTGGGGGAGAAGAGAGAGCAGGGGGGGGGGGGGGTAAACATCTACACAGCTTGAGGAAATGAACAAATGCAGGACCACTAGAGCAGCCCGAGGGAGAGAACTGCAATTCTCAGAATATAACACCACCACACTTAGGTGAGAAACATGAGCATTGCCACAGCCAATGTAAATAGAAAGCATAAAGCCCAAGCAGATCGCTTGCTTTTCAATATGAGCAACAGTAAAAATGGCACCATGGATGAAAAGTTGCCTTCTAGCCAACTATAGAACTTCAATGTGAAATTGTAGAGGGGATTATTGGGCACCATTATTATTCTTAGTCTCAGTGTCTCAAAACATCTATAAAACCCATAAGAATACTCACAGGAGGTCATTGTGGGAGTAGAGGTGTGTGCGCACAGAGTGAGGGGGTACTGGGACTACCCTCTTGGCAGTGAAGCAGGCCCAGTTGTTCCCCAGAGAATCATGGACCCAGCCTGGCAGAGTCTGGTCCCAGTAGCTGGTCACCTCAGAGTCCTTCTCAGAGTACTGGAACAGAGGAGAAACTGTCACTGCATGTGCACACATTTGTGTGGAGACGAATGACATCACATAAGATATTGAATGTCATCTTTATGGCCCGAGTTGAAGATTTAAAAAAATAAGTCACCCTCATCTTTAAAAGCAAAAGTGCAACAAGTCAAATGTTTTATGCAAATGTGGCCATTACCCTGATAAAGGCTTCCAATAAGAGTGAGCAGACATGTACTTGCTCATAAAGCCACAAACAAAGAATGGGCTTTTAGAGGAAAGCATGTAGTGGGACAGTATGTCACTGTCCCAAAACAAGTCCAGACAGTTACAATAAGGAAGCAGAATTGATGACTGCAAGTCAGCTCTACCATGTAGAAGAAAGAACACTCCCCTGATCCAATAACAGGGAGTCATGTGAAAAAGAAACAAAGACTGAATGCAAAACAAAATATTATCCTGAATGAAATAGGCTGTAATTACAGCCCTGAAAGCAACTTTGAATCACAAGCCTGAAAGTATCAATAATGTAGTAATTGAGATGAAAGCTGGCTTCTACACCTTGAACAGTACAATTACAAGGTTACCAGCCATGCATCTGATGAGCCTGAAACTTAGCGCACAAGGCAAGTGCATTTCCATGTCTGCCAAAAAGCTTCCAGACCAACAGATCGTAGTATTGTTACCAGTATAAGCTAAACTGTAGCCCTGAATGAAACACTTGCATCAGCATAACCGAGAGTTTAAACCTACCTTGAAGAAGCCAAACCACTTGTAGTCGTTGAGGACCACCTCGAAGCCCTGATTGTAGATAAGGGTAAAAAAGCCCGTGTTTCCCAGGTCGTCCACCGCCAGACACCTTCTCCAGTTGCACCGTTATCGACTTATCAACGCTGTCTTTAAACCCAACATACAAACGTTTTGGTAATTACTTATCAATTCAACTTTGGGGCTCTTCTGTATCGCTAACAGGGGCTAGACAACGTAACATTGGGCAGAGGGGAAAATTGTAACAAACATTGTATCAATGATATTGTAACAAAGGCAGTCAATAGGCTACAAACAAACGCAATATTAGGCTACCGGATACCGAGTCAAGTTAACAGCCAGATTAAAAATGTTAAATTCTTCCCTATTTCTAGGAACAGGGCAGCGCGCTGTGAGTGTCCCTCCATCTCTTACCCATCCGAGAGCAGCTGATGCCCTTGTCTTGCCCGCCCTTCGATACCTGGAACACCCAGGAACCCAACAGATCTTCATAGGTGCAGTTGGCCGGGGTATCAGCCCGGGAGCCCTCCACCCAGAGCAGGAACACACACCACAACACACCGCTCACCTTCATCGCGTCACACCACGCTTCTGTTTACAGAGCTACGCAGAAATTTGAGTCTACGATAACTAGCGAGTGCCCAAGAGCAATAGCCTAAGTATCGGCCCAAGTAGAAAAAGGTATGCTATATTTCACCTGCTGGACTGGTTTGTGTAGTGTCCTCTGCACTCTTGTAAGTTCACTTCGGTCATATGACCCACTGAAGTTTTCCACGTGACTCGCTGGTTCTTTTTGCTTCCAGAGATGAGAGGAGACAAAGATGATATATTATATTGCCAAGATAGCCGAGGAACCGAACTAACAATGGAAATGCATGTTCTCAATGAGAGAAGCCAAGTCAGGTGGAACATTTCGAGCCAATGAGAGGGCCATTTCGAGTCACAATACGCGTGTGAACAACAGGCAAAACGAAGTCGTTTTTTCTCAGTTACCGGAATGACACATGAATCCACTTTTTACATTTACATTTGTAACAGCTGAAACATTACGATAATCCACTTATATCAGTACATTTGTAACAGCTGAAACATTACGAAACGTATATTCGATCAAATTAGCCGTTATTGTAAAATAAGAATTTGTTTTTAACTGATTTACCTAGTTAAATATATCTTAAAAAATAAAAAAGTAAAACGTATGTTGACACTCATAGATCTCCATAAAAAGGGCTTATCTCACGCGGCCAGATTTTGGGAGGAGTAAATCCTCTCGCTTCGCCTCTTCCTCTGTGGAGGAGAGGCGTGAATTGGAAAGGCAAACTTTGCAAGTGTCGGCAATTGACTTTGGGATGTTCGGTGTTAAGGCAAGTCACTTCAATTGGTTTTCAGCTGTGAAGACAACACAAATGTCACTGTTCTTCACTTCAGCAACGCTAGTGTGGCTGCCTTTTGAAGTATTTCATCACTTCAGCAACGCTAGTGTGGCTGCCTTTTGAAGTATTTCATCAGTGAAAGATCAGTGTTTTATTGGATAATGAGAAAACATCCATTACATTCTTTGTTTTTTCAAGGTTTGTGTAAAAAGGATACAGCAGTGCAGTTCCTCCAATTAACCTTTAAAATAATATTGAAGTAGTGTTCACTACATTTTAGTGATTTAGCAGACACTGTTATCCTGAGCGATTAGGGTTAAGCAGTGGTGGGAAAGTATCCAACTGTCGTAAAAGTATAGATACCTTAATAGAAAATTACCCAGTAAAAATAATACTTGAGTAAAAGTATAAAAGTATTTGGTTTTAAATATACTTAAGTATCAAAAGTAAAAGTATCAATAATTTCTAATTCCTTATATTAAGTAAAGCAGACGGCACCATTTTCTTGTTTTTAAAATGTACAGATGGCCAGGGGTACACTCCAACACTCAGACATTATTACAGATAGCCAGGGGAACACTCCAACACTCAGACATTATGTACAGATAGCCATGGGAACACTCCAACACTCAGACATTATGTACTGATAGCCAGGGGTACACTCCAACACTCAGACATTATTACAGATAGCCAGGGGTACACTCCACCACTCAGACATTATTTACAGATAGCCAGGGGTACACTCCAACACTCAGACATTATTACAGATAGCCAGGGGTACACTCCAACACTCAGACATTATTTACAGATAGCCAGGGGTACACTCCAACACTCAGACATTATTACAGATAGCCAGGGGTACACTCCAACACTCAGACATTATTACAGATAGCCAGGGGCACACTCCAACACTCAGACATTATGTACAGATAGCCAGGGGTACACTCCAACACTCAGACATTATTTACAGATAGCCAGGGGTACACTCCACCACTCAGACATTATTTACAGATAGCCAGGGATACACTCCAACACTCAGACATTATTTACAGATAGCCAGGGGTACACTCCAACACTCAGACATTATTTACAGATAGCCAGGGGTACACTCCAACACTCAGACATCATTACAGATAGCCAGGGGCACACTCCAACACTCAGACATTATGTACAGATAGCCAGGGGTACACTCCAACACTCAGACATTATTACAGATGGCCAGGGGTACACTCCAACACTCAGACATCATTACAGATAGCCAGGGGCACACTCCAACACTCAGACATCATTACAGATGGCCAGGGGTACACTCCAACACTCAGACATTATGTACAGATAGCCAGGGGTACACTCCAACACTCAGACATTATTACAGATGGCCAGGGGTACACTCCAACACTCAGACATCATTACAGATGGCCAGGGGTACACTCCAACACTCAGACATCATTTACAAAAGATGCATTTGTGTTTAGTGAGTCTGCCAGGCCAGAGGCAGTAGGGATGACCATGTGTTCTCTGTTTAGTGAGTCTGCCAGGCCAGAGGCAGTAGGAATGACCACGTGTTCTCTGTTTAGTGAGTCTGCCAGGCCAGAGGCAGTAGGAATGACCACGTGTTCTCTGTTTAGTGAGTCTGCCAGGCCAGAGGCAGTAGGAATGACCATGTGTTCTCTGTTTAGTGAGTCTGCCAGGCCAGAGGCAGTAGGAATGACCACGTGTTCTCTGTTTAGTGAGTCTGCCAGGCCAGAGGCAGTAGGGATGACCATGTGTTCTCTGTTTAGTGAGTCTGCCAGGCCAGAGGCAGTAGGAATGACCATGTGTTCTCTGTTTAGTGAGTCTGCCAGGCCAGAGGCAGTAGGAATGACCACGTGTTCTCTGTTTAGTGAGTCCGCCAGGCCAGAGGCAGTAGGGATGACCACGTGTTCTCTGTTTAGTGAGTCCGCCAGGCCAGAGGCAGTAGGGATGACCACGTGTTCTCTTGATAAGTGCGTGAATTGGACCATTTTCCTGTCCTGCTAAGCATTCATGTAATGAGTACTTTGGGTTGTCAGGGAAAATGTATGGAATAAAAAGTAGAATAGTTTCTTTCGGAATGTAGTGGAGTAAAAGTTGTAAAAAATATGAATAGTAAAGTAAAGATAACCCCAGGGATTTTTGGGGTAAGTGTCTTGCTCAAGGGCACATCAACAGATTTTTCACCTAGTCGGTTCGGGGATTCAAACCAGCAACTTTTCAGTTACTGGCGCAACATGCTTAACCACTAGGCTACATATCTAGGCTATTTATGCCTTATTGGCCATTAAATAGGATAGGGCTGTATAGAGTAACACAGTAGAAGTTATAATATAAAACCTAGTGGTCAAACAAGGAAATGGTTCTAATCCTTTTTCCATCATTCATTTTCCCCATTGGGGATTTTAGAAACACTTAAAATAAGGGCTGTGTTTGGTGTAGGCTTATCCTGTCGTGACGTTTTGATAAGTGTAAATCTCTCTAGGACATTAGGATGTGATCATATATTATTTAGTACTTCCTACGTATATATCTGAAGATAATAATTACTGGTGTGTTACAGTAGGCTTTGTTTTTGTTCTCACCCCCTCTCTCTCTTGCACTCCTGTCAATTCAAAGGGGCTTTATTGACATGGGAAACATGTTTACCTTGCCAAAACAAGTGAAATAAACAATAAACAAAAGTGAGAAGACACAAAACAACATCAACAAAAACTAAACTATAATCTCTCTCTCCCGTCTGAGACAGTGAGGAGTCATTGACACATCTCACATCCTAATTGGGTGTTTGTCTTCTGAGCTGAATCACACAGGAAAGACCAATCCACAGTATGAGACCCCTTCACTCATATTCTTCACCACTTAGTGACAAATTTATGCACAAGCTTTAGGCCTCATCTACACACACACACACACACACACACACACACACACACACACACACACACACACACAGCTAAAATAAGCCTTTTAACGACTGGAGACACACACACACACTCAACAGCTCTTACTCTTGCATTGGCAAGGTTGTGTGTGTGTGTGTGTGTGTGTGTGTGTGTGTGTGTGTGTGTGTGTGTGTGTGTGTGTGTGTGTGTGTGTGTGTGTGTGTGTGTGTGTGTGTGTGTGTGTGTGTGTGTGTGTGTGTGTGTGTGTGTGTGTGTGTGTGTGTGTGTGTGTGTGTGTGTGTGTGTGTGTGTGTGTGTGTGTCTCCAGTCGTTAAAAGGCTTATTTTAGCTGATGGACACTGAAAATATGGGGCCTGAGTCTTGGACAGACACAGTGATTACTGTGGTTACGTCATAGGAGACTGACTCATCTGCTTAACAGACCATAATAAGCACTGATCTGATGGAGGGGAGAGTACAGGAATTAGTCGTGTGTTATTTTCGCTGTGTGTGTGTGTTTATGTGTATGAGTGGGTGAGGGGGGGGGCAGAGGAAGAAGAAAGAGAACAGTAGAAGGAAAGCAAGATGGATCCTTTTAAATATGTTATTGGACCATAAACAGATTTGTCTCATTAATCTATACACTCTTAGAAAAAGAAGGTGCTATTTAGAAACTTTAAGTTTTCTTTGGCTGTCCCTATAGGAGAACCCTTTGAAGAACCCTTTTTGGTTCCAGGTAGAACCCTTTTTGGTTGCATGAAGAACTCTCTATAGAAAGGTTCTATAGGACCTTTCTACAGAGGGTTCTATATGGAACCCAAAATGGTTCTACTACCTGGAACCAAAAAGGGTTCTACCTGGAACCAAAAAGGGTTCTCCTATGTGGACAGCCGAAGAACCCCTTAGGAACGCTTTTTTTCTAAGAGTGTACTGTCCAGATAATGATGACCCACACTTCTTTGAAAATATATATAATTTATGAAACCTACAAGCAACACACAACTCAGTTATTATGGAGGGAGATTATAATACTGTTTTAAATACCTCAATGGACCTATCACTCTCATGCACTTAAGGAAATCAAGAATATTATGGATATATTGGAACTAGTGGATATATGGAGGCTTAATTATCCTGACCTAGTAAGATATACATAGCAGAGGCTCAATCAAGCCTCCTTGACTACTTTCTTATGTCATTCTCGCTGGAACCAAACGTTTAAAAAGTGTTGATAGGGGACAGAATGCGGTCGGACCATCACATAATTAGCATACACATGACTCTTACAGAGTTTCCATGTGGGCGAGGGTATTGGACATTTTATCAAAGCCTACTGGATGACAATTGACTTTTACCAACATAACATAGGTACAGCAGATCCCCTTATTGTATGGGACACTTTTAAATGTGCCTTTAGAGGCCATGCAATTCAATACTCATCTTTAAAAAACAAAAGCAATTTATGTCAAAATAGTTCATTTAACCAAAAGAAATAGAGGGACTAGCAGTGCAGATAGATAGCAATAAAAACTGGACCATAGACCATGGACTATAGAGGCTCAGAGTAAATTAGATATAAACAAAAATAACTAGAAATTATTCAAGGGAGATCAGGTGTAATATATTATAAAAAATAAAGCGAACTGGATGGAATATGGGGAAAAATGCACTAATTATGTTTTAATGTTCAACATAGAAATGCTGCCAAAAATAATTTACTGAAACTTGTTACAAATGACAGAGTCAACCATGATTCAACAACAGTATTTAGAAAGAAGAACCGAAGTACTTTAAGCATATAGTCTCCTCCATCTCCACTTACCAAAATTAACTGTCATTTTAAAAATCTTAATAATGTAAAATGAACAGCTGTACAGAAATGTTTTGATGCAATATAAGCCTTTTAGTCTCGGGGACTCCAGGGCTGGATGGCGCACCAGTGGGGGTATACCAATCCATTCTGGATGGACTCAGATGTCTGTTATCAGCGTGTTTTAACCACTCCTATAAAACGGTCGGTTATCAGATACTCAACAAGAAGGTCTGATTTCATTATTACCGAAACAGGACCCAAGTGGTAAATATCAAGATCCAGTCCATTTAAAAAAATTGGAGGCCCTTTACACTTCATTTTTGTGAAGCAAAAATTCTAGCAAAATGCATAGCGCATAAAATTAAGAAGTTATTGTCGGAAATTAGGAATCTTAATCGGACAGGTTTTTTACATGTACAATACATTGGAGATAATATAAGACAAGTACTGAAAACATTAGAACACTATGAAAAATCTGGGAAACCAGGCCTGGTATTCATAACTGACTTTGAAAAGACCTTTGATAAAGTACGACTGGAATTTATATATAAATGCCTGGACTATTTTAATGTAGGAGAATCTCTTACACAATGGGTTAAAGTTATGTACAGTAACCCTAGGTGAAAATAGTAAATAATGGCTACTTCTCAGAAAGTATTAAGCTGTCAAGAGGAGTAAATCAAGGTTATCCACAATTGGCATATCTATTTGTTATGGTCATCGAAATGTTAGATATTAAAATCAGATCCAACAATAATCCTAGAAATCCAGGGCTTTAAAACAAAGCTGACAATTCATGTTTTATTTTAATTCCACAATCTGGATCACTGCACAGCCTCATAAAGGATCTAGATAATTGTTCTAACCTCTCTGGATTACAATCGAATTATGATAAGTGCACCATATTACATACTGGATCGCAAAAAAATACAACTTTTACATTACTGTGTAGTGTACGAATAATATAGTCTGAGGGTGAAGCAGGCCTTCTCGGTATTCATATCCCGAAGGAAAGAAGTGATCTCACCACAATACATTTGAATAGAAAGTTAGCAAAATAGATAAGATCTTGCTACCATGGAAAGGACAATACTATTTGTGGAAAAATCACCCTGATTAACTCTTTAGTCATATCCCAGTTGACCTACTTACTTATGGCCCTGCCTACATCTAACGACTTGTTTTAGAAATTATTTGAGCAAAAAATATTCCAATTTATTTGGAACGACAAGCCAGATAAAAGTAAACAGGCCTAATTATGTAATAAATATGAATTCTAAGGGCAGAAATTATAACATATTAAAGCAGTGGACCTCTCACTAAACGCTTCTATCATACAAAAGCTATACTTCAATCTGAAATGGTTCTCTAGCAGATTAGTAAGGATGCCTCACCCCGTGTGCAAGATTGGCCCTTCCCCTTTATTCAGATTACAACCTCTCACTTTTGTTTATTTGAAAATTAAATATCTCCAAAATATCCCCATTTTTAAAACAGGCCATAGAAAGCTGGTTGCAATTTCAGTTTAATCCACTAGAAAAGACAGAACAAATATTACTACAAAGATTATGTTTAAACTCAAATATACTAATTGATCAAAAAATAAACTTTTTGTGGGAGAAAAAATTTAAACTGTATAATCTTTGTAAGTTATATCATAAATAGGAATGGTGGAGTTGTGTCACATGTAGTTAACAAAACTATATGGAAATGTCTGCTCTACTCAAAATTACAACCAACTGATTGCATCATTATCACAAAACTGGAGGAGGCAAGTGGAAGTGGGAGAAGGTTAGGAACTTGCCTGTCGGCCCTGCATTAAAGACCAGAATTGGTTAGAGAAAATTGTGAGGATTAAAAAAGTATACCCGTTTAATTTAAGGACCAAAAAATGGACAGCTGTGCCATACAGGTAACAAAATAGTTGGGAAGAGATTTTCAAGGTACCAATTCCATGGCACATAGTTTATGAACAGTTACACTAAATTATGCCCGATTCAAAACTTAGAGTTTTTCAAATTAAATTATTATACAGTATTCTTGCAACTAATAAAATGTTATTGAGATTTATATATATATGTAACAGGTGTGAAATTGTGAAATGGCTAGCTAGTTAGCGGGGTGCGTGCTAATAGCGTTTCAATTGGTGAAGTCACTCGCTCTGAGACCTTGAAGTAGTTGTTTCTCTTGCTCTGCAAGAGCCGCTGCTTTTGTGGAGCGATAAGTAACGATGCTTTGTGGGAGGCAGTTTTTGATGTGTGCAGAGGGTTGTTGATGTGTGCAGAGGGTCCCTGGTTCGAGCCCAGGTTGGGGTGAGGAGAGGGACAGAAGCAACGGCTGCGTGGTCCCATGGTGTTTATACTTGTGTACTATTGTTTGTACAGATGAACGTGGGAACCTTCAGGCGTTTGGAAATTGTTCCCAAGGAAGAACCAGACTTGTGGGGGTTTACATTTTTTTCTGAGGTCTTGGCTGATTTCTTTTGATTTTCCCATGATGTCAAGCAAAGAGGCACTGAGTTTGAAGTTAGGCCTTGAAATACATGCACAGGTACACCTCCAATTGACTCAAATGATGTCATTTTCTGGAATTTTCCAAGATTTTTAAAGGCTCAGTCAACTTAGTGTATGTAAGCTTCTGACCCACTGGAATTGTGATACAGTGAATTATTAGTGAAATTGTCTGTCTGTAAACCATTGTTGTAAACCATTGTTGGTGTCATGCACAAAGTAGATGTCCAAACCGACTTGCCAAAACTATAGTTTGTTAACAAGACATTTGTGGAGTGGTTGAAAAACAAGTTTTAATGACTCCAACCTAAGTGTAACTTCTGACTTCAACTGTACATAAACTCAGCAAAAAAAGAAACGTCCCTTTTTCAGGACCCTGTCTTAAAAAAATAATTCGTAAAAATCCAAATAACTTCACAGATCTTCATTGTAAAGGGTTTAAATACTGTTTCCCATACTTGTTTAACGTCTTATGGCTGCAGGGGAAGTATTGAGTAACTTGGATGAAAGGTGCACAGAGGTGCCCAGAGTAAACGGCCTGCTCCTCAGTCATAGTTGCTAATATATGCATATTATTATCAGTATTGGATAGAAAACACTCTGAAGTTTCTAAAACTGTTTGAATTATGTCTGTGAGTAACACAGAACTCATACGGCAAGCAAAAACCTGAGAAAAAATCCAAACAGGAAGTGGAAATTCTGAGGCTGGTCGAGTTTCAACCAAGATCCCATTGAAATCACAGCGAGATATGAATGAGTATTCACTTCCTACGGCTTCCACTAGATGTCAACAGTCTGTAGAACTTTGTCTGATGACTCTACTGTGAAGGGGGGGGCGAATGAGAGGAGAATTAGTCACCACTGCCATGAGGTGACCATTCTTTGACCATGCGCGTTCACATGAGGGAGCTCCGTTCCATCGCTCATCTGAAGTCAATATAATTCTCCGGTTGGAACGTTATTCAAGATTTATGTTAACAACATTCTAAAGATTGATTCAATACATCGTTTGACATGTTTCTACTGACTGTTACGAAACTTTTGGACATTTCGTCAGGTTTTAGTGAACGCGCTTCGTGACTTTGGAATTGTTTACCAAACGCGCTAACCAAAGTAGCTAATTGGACAAAAATAACGGACATTATCGAACAAATCAAGCATTTATTGTGGACCTGGAATTCCTGGGAGTGCATTCTGATGAATATCATCAAAGGTAAGGGAATATTTATCATGTATTTTCTGGTTTCTGGCTAATTTGACTATTGTTTTGAGCGCCGTCTCAGATTATTGCATGGTTTGCTTTTTCTTTGAAATCTGACACAGCGGTTGCATTAAGGAGAGGTATATCTATAATTCCATGTGTATAACTTGTATTATCATCTACATTTATGATGAGTATTTCTGTTGAAACGATGTGGCTATGCAAAATCACTGGATGTTTTTGGAACTAGTGAATGTAACGCGCCAATGTAAACTCAGATTTTTTTATATAAATATGAACTTTATCAAACAAAACATACATGTATTGTGTAACATGAAGTCTTATGAGTGTCATCTGATGAAGATCATCAAAGGTTAGTGATTAATTTTATCTCTATTTGTGCTTTTTGTGACTCCTATCTTTGACTGGAAAAATGGCTGTGCTTATTGTGGTTTGGTGTGACCTAACATAATCGTTTGTGGTGCTTTTGCTGAAAAGTATATTTGAAATCGGAGACTTTGGTGGGATTAACAACAAAATTACCTTTAAAATGGTATAAAACACATGTCTGAGGAATTTTTATTATGAGATTTCTGTTTTTTTTTATTTGGCGCCCTGCACTTTCACTGGCTGTTGTCGTATCGATCCCGTTACCGGGATTGCAGCCATAAGAAGTTAATGAACCATAAACAATTAATGAACATGCACCTGTGGAACGGTCGTTAAGACACTAACAGCTTACAGACGGTAGGCAATTAAGGTCACAGTTATGACAACTTGGGACACTAAAAAGGCCTTTCTACTGACTCTGAAAAACACCAAAAGAAAGATGCCAGGGTCCCTGCTCATCTGCGTGAACGTGCCTTAGGCATGATGCAAGGAGGCAAGAGCACTGCAGATGTGGCCAGGGCAATAAATTGCAATGTCCGTACTGTGAGACGCCTAAGACAGCGTTACAGGGAGACAGGACGGACAGCTGATCGTCCTCGCAGTGGCAGACCACGTGTAACAGCACCTGCACAGGATCGGTACATCGAACATCACACCTGCGGGACAGGTACAGGATGGCAACAACAACTGCCAAGGTTACACCAGGAACGCACAATCCCTCCATCAGTGCTCAGACTGTCTGCAATAGGCTGAGAGAGGCTGGACTGAGGGCTTGTAGGCCTGTTGTAAGGGAGATCCTCACCAGACATAACCGTTAACAACGTCACCTATGGGC
The DNA here is from genome assembly GCF_045679555.1 of Salvelinus alpinus. Classification (NCBI taxonomy): domain Eukaryota; kingdom Metazoa; phylum Chordata; class Actinopteri; order Salmoniformes; family Salmonidae; genus Salvelinus; species Salvelinus alpinus. The sequence continues at coordinate 33,229,469 of NC_092106.1, read as the reverse complement.
ACAAACCCACCGTCGCTGGACCAGACAGGACTGGCAAAAAGGGCTCTTCACTGACGAGTCACTGTTTTGTCTCACCAGGGGTGATGGTCGGATTCGCATTTATCGTCGAAGGAATGAGCGTTACACCGAGGCCTGTACTCTGGGGCGGTGTGTCACAACATCATCGGACTGGGCTTGTTGTCATTGCAGGCAATCTCAACACTGTGCGTTACAGGGAAGACATCCTCCTCCCTCATGTGGTACCCTTCCTGCAGGCTCATCCTGACATGACCCTCCAGCATGACAATGCCACCAGTCATACTGCTTGTTCTGTGCGTGATTTCCTGCAAGACAGGAATGTCCGTGTTGTGCCATGGCCAGCGAAAAGCCCGGATCTCAATCCCATTGAGCATGTCTGGGACCTGTTGGATCAGAGGGTGAGGGCTAGGGCCATTTTCCCCAGAAATGTCCAGGAACTTGCAGGTCCCTTGGTGGAAGAGTGGGGTAACATCTCACAGCAAGAACTGGCAAATCTGGTGCAGTCCATGAGGAGGAGATGCACTGCAGTACTTAATGCACCTGTTGGCCACACCAGATACTGACTGTTTCTTTTGATTTTGACACCCCCTTTGTTCAGGGACACATTATTCCATTTCTGTTAGTCACATGTCTGTGGAACTTGTTCAGTTTATGTCTCAGTTGTTGTATCTTGTTATGTTCATTCAAATATTTACACGTTAAGTTTGCTGAAAATTAACGCAGTTGACAGTGAGAGAACGTTTCTTTTTTTGCTGAGTTTATATATATATATGCAGGATACATAATCCCAGCTCTGCAGATTTTCCTGCGAAGAGACAGAATCATTAGATTAATTGTTTTGGTACTGCCCTTATGTAGCTTGTTCAGGAATGGGTGAAGAATTCCAACCTTTATTTGGAGCAAACTCTGCAAATAGCACTGCTGGGTGATTTGAAAAGTCATACTCAATAGATTAATAATAGTCTTAGCAAAAATGTTTATCTTTAATATACAATCTGTAGAAACTTTGAGAATAGAAATGTTCAGCACAGTTGAAAAATATATGGCAATTCGAAATCAAAACTGGATGGTCTTCAGAGATAGATGGGAGGGGTTGAGGGGAGCTGAAGGGTGGGACCAAAAAATGTAATAAAGTTAACTAATGTAAAATATACTGCCCGCGTAAAATGTATATAGTATGTATAAACTGGAAGTAGAAGCCTGACTATTGTTGTCCATTAGTTTACTCCAATTAGGGGAAAATAATAAAGGCAAATATATATTTACAATATATATATATACAGTGCATTCGCAAAGAATTCAGACCCCTTGACTTTTTACACGTTTTGTTACGTTACAGCCTTATTCTAAAATGAATTAAATAGTTTTTTCCCCTCATCAGTCAACACGCAATACTCCATAATGAAAAAGCAAAAACAGGTTGTTTTTGTGTGTGCAAATGTATTAAAAAAAGAAGGAAATATTACATTTACATAAGTATTCAGACCCTTTACTCAGTACTTTGTTGAAGCACCTTTGACAGCGATTACAGCCTTGAGTCTTCTTGGGTATGACGCTATAAGCTAGGCACACCTGTATTTGGGAAATTTTTCCAATTCTTCTTTGCAGATTCTCTCAAGCTCAGTCAAGTTGGATGGGGAGCTTCACTGCACAGCTATTTCCACATCTCTCCAGAGACGTTAAATCGGGTTCAAGTCTGGGTTCTGGCTGGGCCACTCAAGGACATTCAGAGACCTGTCCCGAAGCCACTCCTGGGTTGTCTTGGCTGTGTGCTTAGGGTCATTGTCCTGTTTGAAGGTGAACCTTCGCCCCAGTCTGAGGTCCCAAGTGCTCTGGAGCAGGTTTTTATCAAGGATCTCTCTGTACTTTGCTCCGTTCATCTTTCCCTCAAACCTGACTAGTCTCCCAGTCCCTGACTCTGAAAATCATCCCCTCAGCAAGATGCTGCCACCACCATGCTTCACTGTAGGGATGGTGCCAGGTGTCCTCCAGACGTGAGGCTTGTTATTCAGGCCAAAGAGTTCAATTTTGGTTTCATCAGACCAGACACTGGTGACCCATCATTCAGGGCAGGTGGGTAATGTTATTTTGGCATTAATATGTGTCACATATCAGTTTGCAAACAATGTAAAAAAAAGAAAAAGATATATCAATGAGTTAATAAAGCTGCATACAAACATGTTGTTTTCTAGAGTAAGGCAGCTCCAAAATGCAGGTTTCAGCCTAGCTCAGTGCTTTCTGTGGTGGTGGGGCAAGACAGCAGAAAATACGGAGCGTTGCGCCGTGATTGGCTCAGTGTTCTGTCACTCATGGGGACACAATGTCACCGCCAAGTCTAAGTTTAGAGCTAGAACATTTAGAGTTACATTAGAAGTGCCCATCCAAGAAGACTCAAGTTCATTGGCCACAGATAAAATGATGTCAAATCACATTATATCTACAATCGCTTTGATTTGACTGATCATGTCAACATTATACTTTCACATTCTTAGCTCGCAGTCATCATCATTATTAATCAAGTCGACAATCTACTGGCAAATCCATTTTAATCCTTGTCCTATGAATAGAAATAATGAAGAGAAATCATATTTAAAACGTATCAGTGCTCATCGGCCATTAGACATAAACTTTACACAACAAGTTGAAAATCACAAATTCAACAATGAGTGGTTTGGAAGGAATCTGGCTGCAAGCATTTGCAAAACAATCATTAGGCTGCTATTCAGTGGAGTGGCTGTGTGGCCCCAAGTCTAACATGCTGATCAGACCGGACATGTCGCGTGCGCGAGCGTCGCAAAGTAAATGTAGAAATCCATGTTATCGTACACACATTGCTCGCACGAGCCAATGAGCGTCTGCGATGCCAAGGACTAAAATAGAACTCTTTTCTATTTCTGACGCAGATCACGCTGCAAGTCCTGCCTCTTCCATCTCCTCATTGGTTTATAGAAGCAGGTACCCACGTACCATCTCCTCATTGGTTATACCCACGTGGGTGATTGAATGACGAACTGTTGCCGGTTGTCGTGGTAAAACTATAAAAGTTTAGATGTCAATCGCCATATAAGTTAAACGATGAAAAAGCCTGGAAGGAGGAGAGATGACTAGAAACGATTCGGTTGGCCGTTTTATGTGTGGATTATTTGTTGGAGTAAAGGACCTTGTGCATTTCAGGTAAAATAACAACTCAATGTTTATATCCCAGAACAAATTAGCTAGCAACAGCAAGCTAGCTAAATAGGACAAATTAGCTAGCAAGTGCAAGCTAACTAGCTAAATTGCCATACATGTTTAATGCTTTTTGACCTGTCCCCAAATTAATGTCATTGGTTCAGAGTTTGTTTTGATATTTTAACCTGCGTGTCATGATCATGTTTGGTGTAGGGGGACAAAATAAATTTATGCACGATAGCAGACGATGGTGCACGCGCACAGCCGGTTTGGGTTCCGGGTTCCTAGTTTAAAATTATGAACATTCAACTTTGGCCATGCTGTCAGTGAAGCATGTTTTCTGCCGTGCTCAAATCAACTGTTAACTCGGAACTGCAAAATCTGACTTTAGTGAGTTCAAGACAACTGGGAACTCGGGAAAAACGAGCTACGACTGGGAAAATAAGTTTTGAACGGTCATCCAACTCAGAATTGTAAATCGGGAACTCGGGCCTCTTTCTAGAGCTACGACCTGAAGATCACTGATGTCATCTTGATTCAACCTTTTTTCTTCTTCTAGTTCCTAGTTGTCTTGAAAACACCATAAATCCAGAGAATGCCCGACTTTGATGACACATTTTTATGACAGAATTTGCACACAAAGGACCCGCCGCGCCACCTTCCTGTTCAAGTGAGCACAGCACAACAAGGTGAGTCCAAAAAGGTATTGTATGCTGCTGCATAAATGATGTAATATGCCAGGGAGATATGTATACTGTAGCTAAGCTGTTAGTAGCCCATGTGCCTCACCTTAATAATTTGGTCTATTTTCACCTCTTAATTTTGCCTACTGTTCTGACTTGATGGTGCACATGTAGCCTATAACCTGTTTTTGAGAAAAGTAATCATAGAATATTGTAAGAGCTTTCATTGTCTGCTTATAGGCCCCCTTCATTTATCATACGGTTCTGACTTGGTGTACAGGGAGAACACTGTAAGAACGGCCCATGTTCTGAATTCTGTTGCTGTACATTTCAAAAGTGCTGAACAAATAGTTATATTGACTACTTCCGTCCCAGCTCGCATGATTTAATGTCTTAATCAAAATTACGGATTGCCTCTTATCCGCTTATCGTCCCCTTATGCCATAGTTTGTACATCTCAATTGTCAGTACAAACCACATTTGTTTTAAGCAAGTCAGCCATGTCATCTATGTTTTTTTTTAAAGGCAGTAAATGAGGCTGTGTGAACTGTTTGGCTGCCAGACAAGGCTCCGCTGATAGCCAGGTGTAGCAGTGGGAAGGTGATGGGACTGCTGTTGGGACTATGCTGTTGGGACAGCTTTATGTAGGCCCTAACCGTTTGTGGGCACTGTTTGTCACCGTTATAGTGCAATTCATGTATTGTTTAATGTTGTGTAGCGGCTTTGCTGGCATGCATCCCACTTTTTTTTTTGCCCCTGCAAGATTGACATGCTAAAATGAGACCAGAGTATCTTGTTTTTTATGGTCTGAGAGTCCTTTAAGTGCCTTTTGGCAAACTCCAAGCGGGCTGTCATGTTAATGAGGTGTCGCTTCCGTCTGGCCACTGTGCCATAAAGGTCTGATTGGTGGAGTGCTGCAGAGATGTTTCTCCTTCTGGAAGGTTCTCCCATCTCCACAGGGGAACTCTGCAGCTCTGTCAGAGTGACCATCGGGTTATTGGTCACCTGCCTGACCAAGGCCCTTCTCCCCCGATTGCTCAGTTTGTCCGGGTGGTCAGCTCTAGGAAGAGTCTTGGTGGTTCCAAGCTTCTTCCATTTAAGAATAATGGAGGCCACTGTGTTCCAGGGGACCTTCGATGCTGCATAACTGTTTGGGTACCTTTCCACAGATCTGTGCCACGAAACAATCCTGTCTCTGAGCTCTACGTACAACTCCTTCGACCTCATGGATTGGTTCTTGCTTTGACATACACTGTCAACTGTGGGACCTTATATAGACAGGTGTGTGCCTTTTCCAAATCATGTCCAATCAATTGAATTTACCACAGGTGGACTCCAATCAAGTTGTAGAAACATCTCAATAATGGTCAATGATGATCAACAGGTTTGAATACTTATGTAAATGAGCAATTTCTGTCTTTTATTTTAAATACATTTTCAAAAATGTCTAAAACCCTGTTTTTACTTTGTCATTAAGGGGTATTGTGTGTAGATTGATGAGGATTTTTTTTTACATTTAATCAATTTTATAATAAGGCTGTAACGTAACAAAATATGAAAAATGTCAAGGGGTCTGAATACTTTCCGAATGCACTGTAAATATAGGGGATTGGAAATGATGCAGACAATTACAGTGATGGAAGCCACAATCTATCTGCCATATTAAAGCTGATCTACCCCCTAAAAAAATCACAAATAAATGACAGAGAGAGAGGGCGAATTAGGCCGATACCCTCTGATGATCAAAATCCAGAAAAGAGGCGTTAAATTCTACAACTACCTAAAAGGAAGCAATTCCCAAACCTTCCATAACAAAGTCATCACCTTCAGAGAGATGAACCTGGTGAAGAGTCCTCTAAGCAAGCTGGTCCTAGGTCTCTGTTCACAAACAGAGCAATATTTGTGACCGGTTGCCACAAGAAAAGGGCAACCAGTGAAGAACAAACCCCATTGTAAATCCAACCCATATTTATGTTTATTTATTTTCCCCCTTGTAGTTTAACTATTTGCACATCGTTACAACACTGTATACAGACATATGACCCTTATTCTTTTCAAACTTTGTGTAAATGTTTTATTGTTTATTTAACTTTAGTTTATTATCTATTTCACTTGCTTTGACAATGTAAACATGTGTTCCCCATGCCAATAAAGCCCCTTGAATTGAATTGACTTGAGAGATGGGGGGGGGTGTTCTGAATGTTAACTGACCACCCTTTGAAGCTCCATGTTACCATGGTGATGCCTCTCTGTCTGACACAGGGAGGACGTTAAAACTCTACTCACTTTAGTTTCACTCCTGGTTCAATTAAACCCACAGAACCATCAACATTGAACCTCACAGAGACACAAACACACAGACCTGATCCTACCTCTGTGTTATCGTTTTCAATATTTTCCCCAGTGTATGTGAGCAAGAGATAGAGAATGTGAACTATGTTATTGTGAGATTGTGCCCCTGCTTGCGGTTCACTGCAAGGCTACTAGGCTCCTACCTCCATAAAATGTAATTTAATTTCTCTCAATTTAATTTACAACGTAATTTGTCAAAATGTGCCAGTTGGTGGCGGTAGCCACGATTTAGTCCAGAAACAGATCATTCTGGCTGCTCAGAGCTCCACAAAATGTTTGATTGTCTGATTGTGAGTTTAAATGGAAACAAGATAAGATTAAACCGATTGCTCCAGCTGACCCAGCCTTATGACGCGTGCCCAAAGCAGATATGACACACACGCACACGCACACACCCAAACCCATGCTACAGCACATCTCGCTTACACAATTTACAACATAAGCCCCATCTCACAACACAAACCCCTCCAATACATGCTGTTTACATAATAACACTCTAATTTTAGACGTGATACATGTGAATAATGTGCAGTATGATGTGGGTGGTTTGGGACTTGGAATTCACTATGACGCTGACTGTACATAGCAACAAGATCCTCTGGAGACAATCAATAGCTGGAATCAATCAATAGCCGGAATCAATCAACAGCTGGAGTCAAGCAATGAAAACAGTAAAATGAAGGGTTGTTTATTCTGATTGCCATGTGTGAAATCAAGGCCAGGATTCAATCCGATCTCGGATTTGAACAAATAAAGGTAATGTATTTGCATTGTTTGCCATGAACATTGCCTTTAAAATGTACTTTGTGGACAAAGCGCTATTGGATTGAATCCCAGCCTAAGTTCCTCCAGTATTGCTGTAATGTCCACAAATGAGGTATGGTATTTTTTTGCTATACTGTACTGAGATGTTCCCAGGGAGTTTGTCCCCAGGATGTGATCCTCAGGTCATGTCCTTTGCTTTCAGCCCCCCCCCCCCCCCCCCCCCCCACTACTACAATTCCCTCATGCTGAATCCATGTGTGTGAGAGAGAGAAACAAAGGGAGGAGAGAGAGAAACAGAGGGAGGAGAGAGAGAAACAGGGAGAGGAGAGAGAGAAACAGAGAGAGGAGAGAGAGAAACAGAGAGAGGAGAGAGAGAAACAGAGAGAGGAGAGAGAGAAACAGAGAGAGAAACAGAGGGAGGAGAGAGAGAAACAGAGGGAGGAGAGAGAGAAACAGAGGGAGCAGAGAGAGAAACAGAGAGATGAGAGAGAAACAGAGAGAGGAGAGAGAGAAACAGAGGGAGGAGAGAGAGAAACAGAGGGAGGAGAGAGAGATGAAAGAATGAGGGAGTAGAGAGAGAAACAGAGGGAGGAGAGAGAGAAACAGAGAAACAGAGAGAGGAGAGAGAGAAACAGAGGGAGGAGAGAGAGAAACAGAGAGATGAGAGAGAAACAGAGAGAGGAGAGAGATAAACAGAGAGAGGAGAGAGAGAAACAGAGGGAGGGAGAGAGAAACAGAGGGAGGGGAGAGAGAAACAGAGGGAGGAGAGAGAGAAACAGAGGGAGGGGAGAGAGAAGCAGAGGGAGGAGAGAGAGAAACAGAGAGAGGAGAGAGAGAAACAGAGAGAGGAGAGAGAGAAACAGAGGGAGGAGAGAGAGAAACAGAGAGATAAGAGAGAAACAGAGAGAGGAGAGAGAGAAACAGAGAGAGGAGAGAGAAACAGAGAGAGGAGAGAGAGAAACAGAGGGAGGAGAGAGAGAAACAGAGAGAGGAGAGAGAGAAACAGAGAGAGGAGAGAGAGAAACAGAGAGAGGAGAGAGAAACAGAGAGAGGAGAGAGAGAAACAGAGGGAGGAGAGAGAGAAACAGAGAGAGGAGAGAGAGAAACAGAGAGAGGAGAGAGAGAAACAGAGAGAGGAGAGAGAGAAACAGAGGGAGGAGAAAGAGAAACAGAGAGAGGAGAGAGAGAAACAGAGGGAGGAGAGAGAGAAACAGAGGGAGGAGAGAGAGAAACAGAGGGAGGAGAGAGATGAAAGAATGAGGGAGGAGAGAGAGAAACAGAGGGAGGAGAGAGAGAAACAGAGGGAGGAGAGAGAGAAACAGAGGGAGGAGAGAGAGAAACAGGGGGAGGAGAGAGAGAAACAGGGGGAGGAGAGAGAGAAACAGAGGGAGGAGAGAGAGAAACAGAGAGAGGAGAGAGAGAAACAGAGGGAGGAGAGAGAGAAACAGGGGGAGGAGAGAGAGAAACAGAGGGAGGAGAGAGAGAAACAGAGAGAGGAGAGAGAGAAACAGAGGGAGGAGAAAGAGAAACAGAGAGAGGAGAGAGAGAAACAGAGGGAGGAGAGAGAGAAACAGAGGGAGGAGAGAGAGAAATAGAGGGAGGAGAGAGATGAAAGAATGAGGGAGGAGAGAGAGAAACAGAGGGAGGAGAGAGAGAAACAGAGAAACAGAGAGAGGAGAGAGAGAAACAGAGGGAGGAGAGAGAAACAGAGAGATGAGAGAGATAAACAGAGAGAGGGAGAGAGAAACAGAGGGAGGAGAGAGAGATGAAAGAATGAGGGAGGAGAGAGAGAAACAGGGGGAGGAGAGAGAGAAACAGAGGGAGGAGAGAGAGAAACAGAGGGAGGAGAGAGAGAAACAGAGAGAGAAACAGAGAGCGGGAGAGAGAAACAGAGGGAGGAGAGAGAGATGAAAGAATGAGGGAGGAGAGAGAGAAACAGAGGGAGGAGAGAGAGAAACAGAGGGAGGAGAGAGAGAAACAGAGGGAGGAGAGAGAGAAACAGAGAGAGAAACAGAGAGAGGAGAGAGAGAAACAGAGAGAGGAGAGAGAGAAACAGAGAGAGGAGAGAGAGAAACAGAGGGAGGAGAGAGAGAAACAGAGGGAGGAGAGAGAGAAACAGAGGGAGCAGAGAGAGAAACAGAGAGAGGAGAGAGAGAAACAGAGGGAGGAGAGAGAGAAACAGAGAGATAAGAGAGAAACATAGAGAGGAGAGAGAGAAACAGAGGGAGGAGAGAGAGAAACAGAGAGAGAAGAGAGAGAAACAGAGAGAGGAGAGAGAGAAACAGAGGGAGGAGAAAGAGAAACAGAGAGAGAGAGAAACAGAGGGAGGGGAGAGAGAAACAGAGAGAGAAACAGAGAGGAGATAGAGAAACAGGGAGGAGAGAGAGAAACAGAGGGAGGAGAGAGAGAAACAGAGGGAGGAGAGAGAGAAACAGGGGGAGGAGAGAGAGAAACAGGGGGAGAGAGAGAAACAGGGGGAGGAGAGAGAGAAACAGGGGGAGGAGAGAGAGAAACAGAGGGAGGAGAGAGAGAAACAGAGGGAGGAGAGAGATGAAAGAATGAGGGAGGAGAGAGAGAAACAGAGGGAGGAGAGAGAGAAACAGAGGGAGGAGAAAGAGAAACAGAGAGAGAGAGAAACAGAGGGAGGGGAGAGAGAAACAGAGAGAGAAACAGAGAGGAGATAGAGAAACAGGGAGGAGAGAGAGAAACAGAGGGAGGAGAGAGAGATGAAAGAATGAGGGAGGAGAGAGAGAAACAGGAGAGAGAGAAACAGGAGATAGAGAAACAGGGGGAGGAGAGAGAGAAACAGAGGGAGGAGAGAGAGAAACAGAGGGAGGAGGGAGATGAAAGAATGAGGGAGGAGAGAGAGAAACAGAGGGAGGAGAGAGATGAAAGAATGAGGGAGGAGAGAGAGGAAGAGAAGGGAAGATAGAGGAAGGGGGAGAAGAGAGGGAAAGAGGAAGAGAGCATAGTATTGGCATTGCCTTCCATAGTGTCTCCTAAATTGAATTAAAGTATTTAAGGCTGATTCATTGTGGGCCAATGAAGTCCTTTAATGGCTGGGGTGTCATGGTGACTGATTCTGACGGTTTGTAGATCAGTCTGTTTGGATGAGTGGCTGAAATATCAGAGCTGATCATTGGCCACAGCTCTGACTATCCCAGCCAATCCAAAGACCTTTTCTTATGAAATAACAGTTGAGTCTTGCAGCAGGACATGACAATGAGAGGCGTGGGTGTACATTCCAGGTCTTTAATAATGGTTCACAAGGTACTCTGCAGTACATTTACACAATGATTGAGCAATGGCAAGAAAAATAAAGCAAAAACTGGCCACGTTTCCTACCTTACATACCACAGGCCAGTGGATCCCAAACCTTTGTGACCCACCTAAGCCCAGCTGGGACCAAGAATAACTGGTTGCGACCCACCAGAGGGCCCCGACCCACCGTTTGGGAAACACTGCTCCGTCAGCTAGAATCCACACTCCTCCAAAAATAAACCTGTTTCTAAGCAGCTGTTACCATATGTTCTCACGTTTTACAAAGCTGAATGAAACGACTAAATATATCATCAAATATCAACAGAAACCATCTCCAATATCACATGGATAGCATCATGTTACATTCTACACTTCTTCACGCCAGAGAAAGCAGCTAAACCTGAAACCAAACCCAAAGCCCACTAAGTTAGGAGAGCCACAGACATGGTTGGTTATCAGATGTTATACAACGGGTGGGTCTAATACTGAATGCTGATTGGTTAAAAGCCAATTCCAGCCAGTGTCTATTCCACAAGTTATCACCGGCTAAATCTATGATGTTAAAATGCCTATTTACTCTGTTCCATCTGACTGTGCAATCCACTGTCTCATCTGTCTAATTCTAGACATACAGTTACATAGCAATATTTAAATATTCCCCATGTGACATTAATGGGGAGCTAATATGGCTGCCATAGAATGTTGAAGTGTCATGTAAATGCATCATAATGCAGAAACCTCTCTAAATACATGGCTCTGGTAAGTATGAATAAAGCCATGAGAACAGTCTGTGGAGTGTGGACAGTGTCAGTGTGCATCTCTCCTCTCATCTTAGCTCTCTGTCAGTGAACAGCTATGGGTGACATCTTGAAAGGGTAGAAATGCACGGACCATTGTGCTGCATTCCCAAAATTTGCTGTCAAATTAGGAATACTGCAGATAGCAATTCCCTCGCATGGATTCCATATACACACATGAATTATTGAGCTGCCGAGCCTTTGTATTGGAATTCTACATAGTTCATCACCATTTCTCATGAAATCACAAAGCTAGCACAAATATTTGCTGACAAGGTTGTTAAATAATCATCATAATGTGATTCAACAACATAAACTGGATCATCTCAAATGAGCAGTTTGAACATAAACATCACTGTAATTCCAGGCACATTCATCATCTTATTGACATCTCTAATCTCTCATTTTTCCCATACATAGAATCTCATCAATGAAATGACTGTATTTTCCCATACATAGAATCACATCAATGAAAGGACTGTATTTTCCCATACATAGAATCTCATCAATGAAAGGACTGTATTTTCCCATACATAGAATCTCATCAATGAAAGGACTGTATTTTTCCCATACATAGAATCACATCAATGAAAGGACATAGAATCTATATAATTAGGGTCATCATCTTAGTCTTGACTATGGGAGCAAAAAGTTATATAATAATTTAGGAATGTAATTTTTTTCTCAAATTCTTTGATTTTGTATTCATTTAAATAATAAAGAGTACGGTGTACCATGTCATAAACCTTAAACATGTATTTTGTCCCAAATGTAGCTTAAATTGGACAATGATGTTGACTCTGATAAGATAGTTCTCTAAATAGGCTATCTTACAGAGAGAGAAAAAAAACATGCTCAAATGCAATTTAGTTCACATGTTTCTGCCCAGGGAGTGAACTTAAGCACATAGCAATGCCGTGTACATGTCAAAACATGGACACTGTACTAAAAAAATAAATACGAGAAAACAACATTGAATTCAGCAACTTGGACATACATAGAAAAATAAGGTTGATAATATCTCAGATATCCAGCATCTAGAACAGCTCTCTGTAACTCATATATTTGAATGAACCTCCAATTTCTCAAATTTTACACAGTAAACATGGTTTGGGGTAAATTAATCAAAACAATGTTTAGCTATAGCAGACTGAATACTAACTTCCCAGAGTCTCGATATGCCAGTCTTGAAATGTCATGCAAAATGTCTGTAGGAAGAGCTGTTTTTCCCATACATCTGTCACTATGGAAACCTTCAGCCCTGTAGGAAAAGCTGTGTTCTGTCTGTCACTGTCACGCCCTGACCGCAGAGAGATTTTTATGTCTCTATTTTGGTTTGGTCAGGGTGTGATTTGGGTGGGCATTCTATGTTCATTTTCTATGTTTTGTATTTCTTTGTGTTTGGCCGGGTGTGGTTCTCAATCAGAGGAAGCTGTCTATCGTTGTCTCTGATTGAGAGTCATACTTAGGCAGCTTTTTCCCACCTGTGTTTTGTGGGTAGTTGTTTTCTGTTTTTGTGTCTTCACCAGACAGAACTGTTTCATGTTACATTTTGTTATTTTGACTCAGTGTTCTGTTTTTTAATAAATATTCATGAACACTTCCCACGCTGCGCTTTGGTCCACACCTTCTTCATACGACGACCGTTACAGTCACTATGGAAACATCCTGCTCTGTAGGAAGAGCTGTGTTCTTACTTTCACAAATACGAGCTCAGATCAGTTTTCCTCAGATCAGTTTATCATTTCTAGGATTGATCGTAGTGTTGTTTAGAGGAATCAGCCTCATAAACAATAGAATGGAATATGAGGAGTTACCTGTGGATCCTGTGTTTCTGCCAAGGCAGCAGGGTAGAGTACCTCAGAGCAGCCCAGGGTGGCAACGTGGATTTAAAGTGTTGTGTCCACCTGCTGACACACACACACACACACACACACACACACACACACACACACACACACACACACACACACACACACACACACACACACACACACACACACACACACACACACACACACACACACACACACACACACACACACACACACACACAGAACAAGATGCTTCACACTACTGTGCTATCTCATCATAAACACAGATAAATT
>NC_092106.1:33183814-33211314 GCF_045679555.1 Salvelinus alpinus | reverse complement strand
CAGGCGCTGCCACAGGTGGTTTCCACGGGAACCCCGCTCCGTCTGGGCCCAGGATACTGACTTCCCATTGGAACTGCAGAGACAGGAAACAGGAAGTGAAAACAGGAAATGGAACAAGTGTGTCACAGCTGGTGCATAACAGTGTAGAAATTATTTTCTCTATTCCTCCCCTCCACTTTTATCTCCCCTGTTTGTCCTCCTCTCTCTCTCTCTCTCTCTCTCTCTCTCTCTCTCTCTCTCTCTCTCTCTCTCTCTCTCTCTCTCTCTCTCTCTCTCTCTCTCTCTCTCTCTCTCTCTCTCTCTCTCTCTCTCTCTCTCTCTCTCTCTCTCTCTCTCTCTCTCTCTCTCTCTCTCTCTCTCAATTGTCAGGTTAATTAGTGTGATTAATCTATAATGGAGCATCTGATTAAATCATGCTGCTGTGGCTATGGGTGGGAGGACTCTAGAGAGACTCATATAACCTCAGCACACAGACACAAACACACACACACATATAACAAGGGGAGAAAGAGATGGCAATAGGGGGGGGGGATTTTTGACACATCTTATAGTGGTCTGATTGTAATCTTGTTTGCCAAGCGAGACAGTAACCAGCTGACTAAAGATAATGTCCTTTTCCCTTTTATCCTGTGGAGCAGCACGTTGTCATTTCATATGGTCACGTGGTTGGAGCAGCACGTTGTCATTTCATATGGTCACGTGGTTGGAGCAGCACGTTGTCATTTCATATGGTCACGTGGTTGGAGCAGCACGTTGTCATTTCATATGGTCACGTGGTTGGAGCAGCACGTTGTCATTTCATATGGTCACGTGGTTGGAGCAGCACGTTGTCATTTCATATGGTCACGTGGTTGTTCCATTAGAGATGCTTGTCCTTTAGCTTGTCCTCTTCAACTTTGTTTTATCTCCCTTTCTCTCTCTCCCCCCTCTCTCTCTCTCCCCCCTCTCTCTCTCCCCCCTCTCTCTCTCTCCCCCTCTCTCTCTCTCCCCCTTTCTCTCTCCCCCCCTCTCTCTCCCCCTCTCTCTCTCCCCCCTTTCTCTCTCTCCCCCCTCTCTCTCCCCCCTCTCTCTCTCCCCCCTCTCTCATTTTCCTGGAAAGTGCCATCTGCATAATCAGGTGTGCGGGTCGGACTCAGGTCAGACAGAGAGACAGACAGCTGCACAGCCGGACAGTGACCCAGCACCGATCTCTGTACCCTCCTCAGCTAAACACTACCTCCCGTGTGACCCCAGACAGGCTCTACAGCACCTATCTCTGTACCCTCCTCAGCTAAACACTACCTCCCGTGTGACCCCAGACAGGCTCTACAGCACCGATCTCTGTACCCTCCTCAGCTAAACACTACCTCCCGTGTGACCCCAGACAGGCTCTACAGCACCGATCTCTGTACCCTCCTCAGCTAAACACTACCTCCCGTGTGACCCCAGACAGGCTCTACAGCACCGATCTCTGTACCCTCCTCAGCTAAACACTACCTCCCATGTGACCCCAGACAGGCTCTACAGCACCGATCTCTGTACCCTCCTCAGCTAAACACTACCTCCCGTGTGACCCCAGACAGGCTCTACAGCACCGATCTCTGTACCCTCCTCAGCTAAACACTACCTCCCGTGTGACCCCAGACAGGCTCTACAGCACCGATCTCTGTACCCTCCTCAGCTAAACACTACCTCCCGTGTGACCCCAGACAGGCTCTACAGCATCTCTCTGTATTCCCTGCTCTACACACACACACACACACACACACACACACACACACACACACACACACACACACACACACACACACACACACACACACACACACACACACACACACACACACACACGACACACACACAGACACACACACACATACACACACACACCTGAGTGTCTCTCCAGTGGAGCAGCGTCGCCTCCAGAGGTTGGCCAGGCTGGAGGAGCGGCTGGCGGCCGAGGAGGACTTCCCATCACCCACGTGCATGCGTACTACCGTGCTCGTAGTGAAGGCACTGCGCACGTTACGCTCTGGCTTGGCCAGGATGATATACACCTGGAGAGAGCGAGACAGACAGACAGAAGAGCTTCCTAACCCTTCATAAGCACTACATAACACTTGTTATAACCCCTTATAACCAAACACAATATTTAAAAAAAAAAACATTCCTTTTCAAGCCCCTCAGTCAAGCACCTGATTCCGTTTTGATTAAAGCTGAAGTTGTTTTCTCGTGTCCTGTGTGTGTTACCTTGGGAACGAACAGGCAGCAGAGCGCCACAGTGGCACTGAGGCTGACGCTGAAGCACATGGTGATGATCTTGTAGTTGGAACCGAAGTAGATGGGCACGAAGGCCAGCCAGATGATACAGGTGGTGTACATGGTGAAGGCGATGTACTTGGCCTCGTTGAAGTTGGCCGGGACGTTGCGCGTCTTGAAGGCGTAGAAGGTGCAGCTCAGGATCAGCAGGCCGTTGTAACCCAGCGGCGCCACCACGCCCAGGTTGGTGGTGTGACAGATGCGGTTGACCTGCCGGATGCTGGGGTAGTCGTGGATCACCTGCAGGTAGTAGAGACATCTGTATCAGCATGTACATACACTGAGTGGACAAGACATTAGGAACATCTATTGCACCGTGCCTATGCCGCTCGGTCATCGCTCTTCCATATATTTATATGTACATATTCTTATTCCATCCCTTTAGATTTGTGTGTATTAGGTAGTTGTTGTGGAATTGATAGATTACATGGTATATATTGCTGCACTGTCAGAGCTAGAAGCACAAGCATTGCTCTACACTCACATTAACATCTGCTAACCATGTGTATGTGACCAATACAATTTTATTTGATTTGAACACTTTCCATGACATAGTGTGACCAGGTGAATCCAGGTAAAAGCTATGATTCCTTATTGATGTCACTTGTTAAATCCACTTCAATCAGTGTAGATGAAGGGGAGGACACACAGGTTAAAGAATAACTTTTAAGCCTTGAGACAATTGAGACATGGATTGTGGATGTGTGCCATTCAGATGGTGAATGGGCAAGACAAAATATTTAAGTGCCTTTGAACGGGGTATGGAATTAGGTGCCAGGCACACTGGTTTGTGTCAAGAACTGCAACGCTGCTGGGTTTTTCTCACTCAACAGTTTCCCGTGTGTATCAAGAATGGCCCACCAGCCAAAGGACATCCAGCCAACTTGACACAAGTGTGGGAAGCATTGGAGTCAACATGGACCAGCATCCCTGTGGAATGCGTTAGACACCTTGTGGAATCCATGTCCCGACAAACTGAGGCTGTTCTGAGCGCAAGAGGGGGTGGGGTGGAAGTCAATATTAGGAAGGTGTTCTTAATGTTTTGTACACTCAGTGTAGATGCTGTACAGTATGTATAGAGTCAGAAAGTGGGTTTGGGGGCCTCCCGAGTGGCGCAGCGGTCTAAGGCACTGCACTGCGTCACTAAAGACCCGGGTTCGATCCCAAACTGTGTCGCAGCCTACTGCAACCGGGAGACCCATGAGGCGGCGCATAACTGGCCCAGCGTCGTCCGGGTTAGGGGAGGGTTTGGCCCAGCGTCGTCCGGGTTAGGGGAGGGTTTGGCCCAGCGTCGTCCGGGTTAGGGGAGGGTTTGGCCCAGCGTCGTCCGGGTTAGGGGAGGGTTTGGCCAGCCGGGATGTCCTTGTCCCATCGCACTCTAGCCACTCCTTGTGGCGGGCCCGGGCGCATGCACGCTGACACGGTCGCCAGCTATACAGTGTTTCCTCCGACACATTGGTGCAGCTGGCTTCCGGGTTAAAGAGAGCAGTGTGTCAAGAAGCAGTGAGGCTTGGCAGGGTCGTGTTTCGGAGGATGCACGGCTCTCGACCTTCGCCTTTCCTGAGTCCGTACGGGAGTTGCAGCGATGAGACAAGACTATAACTACCAAATGGATATCACGAAATTTGGGGAGAAAAAGGGCATAAAAAATATAATAACAATTTTAAAAATCAAGTAAAAAAAAGAAAGTGGGTTTGGACAACTGTAGAGGTGGAGACCAACACCAGGGTTTTCACTTCAGCCAGTTCAGCAAGTAAACGTATCATTCACTTAATTCTTTAAGAGGCAGTCTCAGACCCTTAGGCTGACAATTCCCTGCCACCCCCCGCTGACACACACACACACACACCCAGTGGGCACAGCCTACCTGTGGGGGTTCCATGAGGAAGAGAGCCACGATGATGCCCAGCTGCAGCAGGATGAGTAGAGAGGCGATGATGAGCTGGGCGCAGGCAGACATGAACCTGGGCTTCTTTGTACAGATCTTCTTCTTACTGCCAGCCAGGATACGGGCTATACGGTTAGTCTGCAACAACAACACAGCCAGGATACGGGCTATACGGTTAGTCTGTAACAACAACACAGCCAGGATACGGGCTATACGGTTAATCTGTAACAACAACACAGCCAGGATACGGGCTATACGGTTAGTCTGCAACAACAACACAGCCAGGATACGGGCTATACGGTTAGTCTGCAACAACAACACAGCCAGGATACGGGCTATACGGTTAGTCTGCAACAACAACTGACAACGTCACAGAGAATGAATGAATGAATGAATAGACTTCATACCGGGAGAGAAGGGGAAATCTGTAATAATGACTTCAAACACAGTCTGTTTGTTAGATCATTATGTCTAGATGTTCAAGGACATGGTAGGTGAAAGAATCAAGGTAAAGAGGGACTTGATGATGTACCTTGGTGACCAGGGCAGAGTAGCTCATGGCAGGGGACAGGCCTATGCCCAGTCTCTGTAGGTAGCAGTGTGCAGCATGGGGCTTGGCGATGAGACTGAAGGTACATAGATAGCCCAGACAGATCCCAGCCAGGATGATGTAACACAGCTCTCTGCTAGACGACTTCACCACCGGAGTGTCCCGGAACCTACACCCACACAGTTTGTTGTATAACCTTGTAACAAATATACTAACTTACAGTTAAAATGACATGTTGAAAAGAATCCCAAGCCAAACCATGTTGGAAAACAAGTGGAATCCCTTTAACGTGTTATCCCCTGAGTTGTACTCCGTGCATATTTTCCCAAACAAAGGTTTGAATATGACATTGACTTTCACATTTATTATGTTCAAATCCATAAGTTGTTACCTGATGAAGACGGAGGTGACGAAGAATGTGGCACAGAGTCCCAAACAAGCAAATGCCACAGCAGCAATGGGCTCTGGGTCCCCCCAACGCAGGTACTCCACTGGGATAGGGTCACAGCCTGGAGGGTGGGGGGGAGATGGAGAGAGAAAGAGATAGTGAGAGGTTAAAAACAAACAGCATTGATACGTTTTCAGTCTTTCTTACTTTCTTTCTCTCTCTTTTTCTCTGGATTTAGTTATCTCTCCTTTTTTCTCACCTTCTCTGTCTCGTGTGCCCTCCTCTATCTCCCTCCTTTTCTCTCTTTCTCTCTCCCTCTGTTCCCCCACCCCTCCTGGGCTGTGAGATAAGTCTCATTAATTAAAGGGACAGTTCTAATTAGGTGCTGGCGTAATGTTCGCTGAAAATACCTCCCGCGAGACAGAACACCAGAGACGGCAAACCAGACAGAACACACCGCCACACTGCCGTTAAAATAGATGAAGTCATTAACGGCTCTACCTTTAACACAGTCTATAATGTTAAATTAACCAGTGAAGTAGTTCAGTTTAGAGGCAATAACAGTTTATTTGCTGAATGGGAGTATAGGTACCTTTAAGAGAAGAAATAGTAATTCTGGAAGACACTGTTTACAAAACTTGAATTGAACTCAACTTTACAGTCGCTCAGGAACTTTGTATTGAGGCCTCTCTCTCTCTCTCTCTCTCTCTCTCTCTCTCTCTCTCTCTCTCTCTCTCTCTCTCTCTCTCTCTCTCTCTCTCTCTCTCTCTCTCTCTCTCTCTCTCTCTCTCTCTCTCTCTCTCTCTCTCTCTCTCTCTCTCTCTCTCTCTCTCTCTCTCTCTCTCTCTCTCTCTCTCTCTCTCTCTCTCTCTCTCTCCCTCTCTCTCTCTCTCTCTCTCTCTCTCTCTCTCTCTCTCTCTCTCTCTCTCCCTCGCTCTCTCTCTCTCTCTCTTCAATTTCAATTCCAATTTAAGGGCTTAATTGGCATGGGAAACATATATTTACATTGCCAAAGCAAGTGAAGTAGAGCAGTGGTTCCCAAACTTTTTATAGTCCCGTACCCCTTCAAACATTCAACCTCCAGCTGCGTACCCCCTCTAGCACCATGGTCAGCACACTCTCAAATGTTGTTTTTTGCCATCATTGTAAGCCTGCCACACACACACTATATGATACATTTATTAAACATAAGAATGAGAGTTGTTGTCACAACCCGGCTCGTGGGAAGTGACAAAGAGCTCTTATAGGACCAGGGCACAAATAATAATATAATAATCAATAATTTTGCTCTTTTTTTAAACCATCTTTCATATAAAAACATATTTTTTCATAGAAAATGGTGAATAACTCACCACAGGTTAATGAGAAGGGTGTGCTCAAAAGGATGCACATAACTCTGCAATGTTGGGTTGTATTGGAGAGAGTCTCAGTCTTAAATAATTTTCCACACACAGTCTGTGCCTGTATTTAGTTTTCATGCTAGCGAGGGCTGAGAATCTACTCTCACATAGGTACGTGGTTGCAAAGGGCATCAGTGTCTTAACAGCACGATATGCCAAGGCAGGATACTCTGAAAGCAGCCCAATCCAGAAATCTGGTAGTGGCTTCTGATTAAATTCAATTTTCACAGAACCGCTTGTTGCAATTTCGTGAAGCTCTCTTTTTCAGATATCGGTAAGTGGAGTGGAGGCAGGGCATGAAAAAGATAACGAATCCAGTTGATTGTGTCATCCGTTTTGGGAAAGTACCTCCGTAATTGCGTGCCTAACTCACTCAGGTGCTTCACTATATCACATTTGACATTGTCCATAAGCCTGAGTTCATTTGCACACAAAAAAATCACACAATGATGGAAAGACCTGTGTGTGTTGGCCTGCCATATGAGTTCTGTTATACTCACAGACATAATTCAAACAGTTTTAGAAACTTCAGAGTGTTTTTCCAATACTAATAATAATATGCAAATATTAGCAACTATGACTGAGGAGCAGGCCGTTTACTCTGGGCACCTCTGTGCACCTTTCATCCAAGCTACTCAATACTGCCCCTGCAGCCATAAGAAGTTAATGATAATGCGGAGGATTTTCCCAACATTGCTGTTGACGCATATCCCACGGTAGTTATTGGGGTCAGACTTCTCTCCACTTTTGTGGATTGGTGTGATCAGTCCTTGGTTCCAAATATTGTGGAAAATTCCAGAGCTGAGGATGATGTTAAAGAGTTTAAGTATAGCCAATTGGAAATTGTTGTCTGCATACTTTATCATTTCATTGAGGATACCATCAACACCACAGGACTTTTTGGGTTGGAGGGTTTGTATTTTGTCCTGTAGTTCATTCACTGTAATTGGAGAATCCATTGGGTTCTGGTAGTCTTTAATAGTTGATTCTAAGATTTGTATTTGATCATGTATATGTTTTTGCTGTTTGTTCTTTGTTTTAGGGCCGAATAGATTGGGGAAGTGGTTTACCCATACATGTCCGTTTTGGATAGATACCCCTTCGTGTTGTTGTTTGTTTAGTGTTTTCCAATTTTCCCAGAAGTGCTTAGAGTCTATGGATTCTTCAATTACATTGAGCTGATTTCTGATGCGCTGTTCCTTCTTTTTCCGTAGTGTAAATCTGTGTTGTTTTAGTGATTCACCAATGTGAAGGCGTAAACTTAAGTTTTCTGGGTCTCTATGTTTTTGGTTGGATAGGTTTCTCAATTTCTTTCTTAGGTTTTTGCATTCTTCATCAAACTATTTATCATTGTTGTTCATTTTCTTCGGTTTTCTGTTCGACATTTTTTGATTTAATAGGGAATAATGGCGCCGGAGAAGAGGACAGGCGTTTTACATGTCCCCTACCGATAGTTTTTTTTTTGTTCGTTTCTTTGTGTTTTTTGTAACATTTTTTAAACTTATTTTGTAGATAATGTTGCCACTACCGTCTCTTATGACTGAAAAAAACTTCTGGACATCAGAACTGCGGTAACTTACCATGGACTGGCAGAATCCCTTTTTGACTTTAATGAGTCTGACGAGCCCGAGGCGAACGATATACTGCTTTTTCGGGAACAGGCCCAGATCCCCGTGATTTGCGTGAAGAGGAGGCGGAGAAAAAGGGGTCAAAGGGCGGGCTGCCTTCTGAGAATTCGTAGGCGATCGAATAATCCCCCACTTCCACTTCCTTCCATTCTGCTAGCAAACGTGCAATCTTTGGAGAATAAAATCGATGACCTACGCGCAAGATTAAACTACCAACGGGACATTCAAAACTGTAATATCTTATGCTTCACGGAGTCGTGGCTGAACGACGACATTATCAACATACAGCTGGCTGGTTATACGCTGTACCGGCAGGATAGAACAGCTGCATCTGGTAAGACAAGTGTGTGGAGTTATAGTCCCGACGGGAGCCACATTACGTGAGCGCTTACTTCTCTCCGGTGTACTTCTCTCCTTTCCTTAAAAAGTTGCAGTAGAATACTCCAGTAAAGTGTGTAATCTGTGTTCGCAGCTGTGATGCGTTGGGCTCATGGTTTAAACATTGGAGCTTGCTGGCTAGCAGCTGTATAATGATGAGCAGTCGAATGCATTACAGAACAATATCCACAGCTCAGCTAAAATACATTTGCATAGAAAATTGCCCTCAATACAGAATAATTAGTACAATGGTGACCATGCCAGTGTCAAATTAAGAAGAGGAGGGGAGAGGGGATGAGAGGGAGAGGAGGAAGAGCGGGAGAGGAGGAAGAGCGGGAGAGACGGAAGGATAATTAGCTGCTTTCATGGAAATAGTACCGATTCAGTCAAAACACGATCAGTGTGTGTGTGTGTGTGTGTGTGTGTGTGTGTGTGTGTGTGTGTGTGTGTGTGTGTGTGTGTGTGTGTGTGTGTGTGTGTGTGTGTGTGTGTGTGTGTGTGTGTGTGTGTGTGTGTGTGTGTGTGTGTGTGTGTGTGTGTGTGTGTGTGTGTGTGTGTGTGTGTGTGTGTGTGTGTGTGTGTGTGTGTGTGTCTTACCTGTGAGGTGGAAGGTGGGCCAGGAGCCCAGGTCACAGGCTCGGCAGGTGTACTCATCAAACACAAACTCATTCTCCTTACAGGGAGTGCAGGTCCAGCAGCAGCTCACCTCTCCTTTACGGATCACCTGGAGGACACACACACACACCAGAAAAACAGCCCCATCAGCTCAGAAAAAAACACTAATCAGAATGCTGCAAAAATACTATCTTAGAGAGAATACACCAATCAGATTGAAATATCAACAGAGATACTCTTGAAGGGTCAACCTTTCTCCTCCTCCCTCCCTCCCTCCCCCCTCCCTCCCTCCCTCCCCCGAGCATACTTAGGGTGTGTTTGTGTATGCAGGGATGTGTATGTCACCTTTATCTGTCCCTTGTCACAGGGTTCACTGCAGACTGATTTGATGATGGTGTCCTTGCTGGCCCAGATTTCATCATCGTCGATCTTCAGCCCACTGTTATCCCAGCTCCCTACGTTAATATAGTCATAGTAGTCCTTCCCCATCTTCTTAAAGTTCATGATCTCATATCTGACACACACACACACACACACACACACACACACACACACACACACACACACACACACACACACACACACACACACACACACACACACACACACACACACACACACACACAGGAGTCAGTACCTCTGAATCTATTGATACATACATACTAAGGTATGGAGATACTGTATATGGGATGAGATCATCACAGCCAGGCCACTGCTCTTCTTATTTATGAAGTCCTATTTAGACACGCACACACACACACACACACACACACACACACACACACACACACACACACACACACACACACACACACACACAGCCAGGCGAGCACCACTCACACACACAGCACACTCCACACACACCTGTGAAGTTGGTCTACATCAGGCAGTCAGCAGCGTGGCACCGGCTACAGGTCGCATGTCATCACACAGTCTCTCGATCACCATCACCAGGATGCACCATCATCACCATCGTCATCATCGCCATTGTCAGAATCGTTAGCGTCACTATCATCAGGATCAGTCATCAGCAGTGTGGCACCATCATCATCAGCGTCAGCATCGGCATCATCATCAGCCACCATCGGCATCTCCACCATCACCATCATCACCATCATCACCATCATCATCATCACCATTATCAGAATCATCAACATCACCATCATCATCATCATCATCATCATCTCCACCATCATCATCATCATCAACATCCTCATTATCATCACCATCATCATCATCTCCACCATCACCATCACCATCGTCATCATCATCAACATCATCATTATCATCTCCACCATCACCATCGTCATCATCATCATCATCGTCATCTCAATAACAATATGAACAATCCCAACTATAATAAACTATAATAGTGACAGTAGATTGTTGTTAGTACAGCAACCCACCTGGTAGCCTGGGCAGAGTGAGCGCTGCATGTTATGGAGCCCATAGGCCATGGAGTAGATGGCATTGATCACAAAGCCCATCTTAGTGTCCTGGGCATACTGCTGTCGTAATGACTCCCGCTCTGGGAGAGAACCAGAGAGGAGAAAGACAGAAAAAGAGAGGATGGGAAGATGGATGAAAGGGAGAGATGGAGACAGATGGAGAGGGGTAAGGATGGAGGGATGGAGGGAGAGGGATAAGGATGGAGGGATGGAGGGAGAGGGATAAGGATGGAGGGATGGAGGGGGAAGATGGAGGGAGAGGGATAAGGATGGAGGGGGGAGATAAGGATGGAGGGAGGGGGATAATGAGTGAGGGAGGGGAAATGGAGGGAGAGGGAAAAGGATGGAGGGAGGGAGGGGATGGAGGGAGAGGGATAAGGATGGAGGGATGGAGGGGATGGAGGGAGAGGGATAAGGATGGAGGGAGAGGGAGGGATAAGGATGGAGGGAGGGAGGGGATGGAGGGAGAGGGATAAGGATGGAGGGAGGGGATGGATGGAGAGGGATAAGGATGGAGGGAGGGGATGGAGGGAGAGGGATAAGGATGGAGGGAGGGGATGGAGGGAGAGGGATAAGGATGGAGGGAGGGGATGGAGGGAGAGGGATGGAGGGAGAGGGATAAGGATGGAGGGAGGGGATGGAGGGAGGGGGCGGAGGGAGAGAGATACGGATAAGGATAAGGAGGGGGGATAAGGATGGAGGGAGGGAGGGAGGGAGAGGGATAAGGATGTGGGGATGGAGGGAGAGGGATAAGGATAAGGATGGAGGGAGGGGGATAAGGATGGAGGGGTGGAGGGAGAGGGATAAGGATGGAGGGATGAGGGAGATGGAGGGAGGGGGATAAGAATAAGAATGGAGGGAGGGGGGGTGGAGGGAGAAGGATAAGGATGGAGGGAGGGAGGGAGGGAGGGAGGGAGGGAGGGAGGGAGGGAGGGAGGGAGGGAGGGAGGGAGGGAGGGAGGGAGGGAGGGAGGGAGGGAGGGAGGGAGGGAGGGAGGGAGGGAGGGAGGAGATGAGGGGGAGGGATAAGGTTGGAGGGAGAGGGATAGGGATAGGGAGGGAGGGATTGGATGGAGGGGAGGGATGGAGGGAGAGGGATAAGGATGGAGGGAGGGATGGGATGGAGGGAGGGGATGGAGGGAGAGGGAGGGAGGGAGGGAGGGGGATAAGGAGGGAGGGAGGGGATAAGGAGGGAGGGAGGGGATAAGGATGGAGGGAGGGAAGGGGATAAGGATGGAGGGAGGGGATGGAGGGAGAGGGATAAGGATGGAGGAAGGGAGGGAAGGGGATAAGGATGGAGGGAGGGGATGGAGGGAGGGAAGGGGATAAGGATGGAGGGAGAGGGATAAAGATGGAGGGAGAAAAAAGAGACCAATTAGAACACCCTGTAGCTAACATCCAGTTTTGCCTTCATGAAACTCAACCTGCTTTATGAACTTCAAACACCCTCTCTTCCCTCTGTACTCGTCTCCTCCCACACCTCTCCTCTCTAGCTGTGGTTACACCTTGCATTAACATGTGGTTGTCGTCATCCGATCAAGATTACCCGAGATTTGTCTCGAATAATCATCCGCACAACTGGACAGTTTTGGTGTTTTGGGAACATATCTTTAGTGATGTTCCCACCACAATGTTCCCACCAGACTGTTCCCACCAGACTGTCCCCACAATGTTCCCATCAGACTGTTCCCACCAGACTGTTCCCACAATGTTCCCACCAGACTGTTCCCACCAGACTGTTCCCACAATGTTCCCATCAGACTGTTCCCACCAGACTGTCCCCACAATGTTCCCATCAGACTGTTCCCACCAGACTGTTCCCACAATGTTCCCACCAGACTGTTCCCACCAGACTGTTCCCACAATGTTCCCACCAGACTGTTCCCACCAGACTGTTCCCACATTCTGGGAACCTTTAAAGAACAGACCAAATGTGTTCTGGGAATTTCCTTGAAACAGCAAGTGGTATAGTATAATCCTCAGCACAATTAGACAGTTTTCGTGTTTTGGGAACATATAATTAGTGATGTCCCCACAATGTTCTCACCAGACTGTTCCCACAACCTAATGAAACATTCTGGGAAACTTTTAAAGTACAGACAAACATAAAAAAATAGTTGAGAGGCTGGGACGTTGGCCAAATGTATACGCTTTCATTGTCTGGATTTGTTTACACTTCAAGGATGTCCATATAAGTTGCATCATCGACTACCTCCGGAGGTGGTCAGGAAGACCTCATCACAATCAGATCACAATGCATCTTTTTATTGTCTATACCTGTCGACAAATGTCGTCATGACAACGGACGCATGTTAGAACCAGGTATAAACGGGGCTTCTGTCTCATCTTGTTCAGTTCATTTTCATTAGAATACATGAGTCCTTTTGAAGAAATCAAACACACCGGCAGGTTTGCATATGAATGATGAGAAAGAGAGATCGAGAGAGAGAGGGGAGAGAGAGAGAGAGAGAAAGAGGAGAGAGAGGAGCGAGAGGGGGAGAGAGAGAGAGAGGAGAGAGGGGGGGAAAGAAAGAGAGAGAGATATAGAAAGAGAGATAGAGAGAGGATAGAGAGGAGAGAGAGAGAGAGAGAGAGAAAGAGGAGAGAGAGGAGCGAGAGGGGGAGAGAGAGAGAGAGGAGAGAGGGGGGGAAAGAAAGAGAGAGAGATATAGAAAGAGAGATAGAGAGAGGATAGAGAGGAGAGAGAGGGGGAGAGAGACAGAGAGAGAGATAGAAAGAAAGAGAGAGGAGAGAGAAAGAGAGAAAGGGGGCGAGAGAGAGAGAGGGAGAGAGAGAGAGAGAGAGAGAGAGAGAGAGAGAGAGAGAGAGAGAGAGAGAGAGAGAGAGAGAGAGAGAGAGAGAGAGGAGAGAGAAAGAGGGGAGAGAGAGAAAGAAAGAGAGCGAGAGAGAGACGGGGAGAGAAAGAGAGAGAGAGGAGAGAGAGAGGAGAGACTTTTGGACATAAAGGTGATGTTCCAGGCATATTGGGGGGTAATGGAGGGAGGGGGGCATAATGGAGGGAGGGGGGCGTAATGGAGGGAGGGGGGTTTATTGGAGGGAGGTGGGCGTAATGGAGGGAGGGGGGGGTGTATTGGAGGGAGGGGGGCGTAATGGAGGGAGGGGGGTTTATTGGAGGGAGGGGGGCGTAATGGAGGGAGGGGGGCGTAATGGAGGGAGGGGGGTTTATTGGAGGGAGGTGGGCGTAATGGAGGGAGGGGGGGTGTATTGGAGGGAGGGGGGCGTAATGGAGGGAGGGGGGTTTATTGGAGGGAGGGGGGCGTAATGGAGGGAGGGGGGGTGTATTGGAGGGAGGGGGGCGTAATGGAGGGAGGGGGGTTTATTGGAGGGAGGGGGGCGTAATGGAGGGAGGGGGGGTGTATTGGAGGGAGGGGGGCGTAATGGAGGGAGGGGGGTTTATTGGAGGGAGGGGGGCGTAATGGAGGGAGGGGGGATTATTGGAGGGAGGGGGGATTATTGGAGGGAGGGGGGATTATTGGAGGGAGGGGGGCTTATTGGAGGGAGGGGGGCTTATTGGAGGGAGGGGGGCTTATTGGAGGGAGGGGGGCTTATTGGAGGGAGGGGGGGCTTATTGGAGGGAGGGGGGATTATTGGAGGGAGGGGGGATTATTCGAGGGAGGGGGTTTATTGGAGGGAGGGGGGTTTATTGGAGGGAGGGGGGATTATTGGAGGGAGGGGGTTTATTGGAGGGAGGGGGGATTATTGGAGGGAGGGGGTTTATTGGAGGGAGGGGGGCGTATTGGAGGGAGGGGGGATTATTGGAGGGAGGGGGGATTATTGGAGGGAGGGGGGTTTATTGGAGGGAGGGGGGATTATTGGAGGGAGGGGGTTTATTGGAGGGAGGGGGGCGTATTGGAGGGAGGGGGGATTATTGGAGGGAGGGGGGATTATTGGAGGGAGGGGGGATTATTGGAGGGAGGGGGTTTATTGGAGGGAGGGGGGCTTATTGGAGGGAGGGGGGCTTATTGGAGGGAGGGGGGTGTCTGGATAAAGGATGGTCTAACAGCCTGATCAGTTCATATTAGTTCTGGAGAAACATGTCTCTATGAGGCCTGTGATTAGCAGAACTACACACACACACACACACACACACACACACACACACACACACACACACACACACACACACACACACACACACACACACACACACACACACACACACACACACACACACACACAGTGCCCAGCTGAATATGCAGATTGTTGAATGAACAGAGGAGTGAATGCGGCGGCAGGCTGAATGAAAGAGCCTCCTTGTCCAGATGTATTGAATGGACTGGTCAGATCTGAGAGCTACTTCATACATCCTTTGACGTCATCATTGACGCCCACAAACACACCTGGTTTCCAGGACAGTGTGTATGTGTGCATGCCTGCATGTGTGCGTATGCTTGTGTGCCTGCTTATACGTATATGTGTGTATACTCACTGCTGCAGGTGCGGTTGTACTTGAGGCTCTCCTGTGGGTGTCCCTTCAGCCTACAGTGGAAGCGGTGTTGCCAGAACTCAGGGAACCAGGGGTTTCTCAGGTTGTTGTCCGGCCGCAGCTTCAGGTAGTACTCATCAAACCACTTCACATCAGCTGACTGCAGCTTGATGGTGATTCCCCCCGCCGCCTCGCGCACGTACCCATCTGTCACATCGTACCGGTCCGCCCAGCCATCACTGGGACAGGGGACAGAGGGACATAGAAGTTAGGAACCATGAATCAACGTTGAAGGGATTTAAAAGGAACGTTAGAAACATAGTCACTGGAAAACAAGAACATTGGTCTTAGGTTCTGGAAGTGACGTGTCTGTTCCGTACAAGGCCTAAGGTGTCCACTGGTTGACGTCTTTGGTTGTTTATGTGCGTCTGTATTCTGTCGTCATTTTCTGCTGACGCAATTCTTTATCTGTGTATTGAAGTTGAAATAGAAATTGGAGAGTGACAACTTTTTTTAGGGGTTGCATTTCAAATGATTTGCTCTCCTTTTGTGTCAGGCAGAAACTATAACAACAAAACCTGAAGGCATCTAGACACCCCAGTCACTAAGCAGAGCCCTTGAATGGTGCTCATCATTGGTCCCGAACTGTAATTATGAAAAGCAGAAGCGGCGGTGGAGGAGGCAGGAGGGGTAACCAAGGGTAACTACACTATTCACCAGCAGAAACACTGTTTGTGTTTCTCCCTCACCTTCTCTGTACCTCACACACACACCGGTTCCGCCCGCCTCTCACACAGAAAGGAGGGGGGAAAAACACACAAATCCATTGCTGTTACACATTCTCTCTGAATTACGCCTTCACAGTGTTGGCGGCTCACAGTGTGTGTGTGTGTGTGTGTGTGTGTGTGTGTGTGTGTGTGTGTGTGTGTGTGTGTGTGTGTGTGTGTGTGTGTGTGTGTGTGTGTGTGTGTGTGTGTGTGTGTGTGTGTGTGTGTGTGTGTGGGCCAGCTGGAGAGCTTCATATTGTGTTACATTACATCTCACTGTAGAGAGGAGAGGAGGGATAACACACTCACTCCATAAATAATGGAAACATTTCTATCAGACTGACCAAACTCTGCTACTCTCACCTCAAGGACACACACAGAGAATAGAGACATGGAGAGAGATGGAGAGAGAGACAGAGAGAAAAGGAGAGATGCTTTTTAAAATTATGAGTGAAATTCCATTTTCATCTAATCTTTGGCAAAACACACACAAACACAATGCATATAAAACATAGAAATCCACACACACACACAGAGAGAGAGAGAGAGAGGGGGGGGGTGCAGGCAGGCAGGCAGGCAGGCAGGCAGGCAGGCAGACAGACAGACAGACAGACAGACAGAAGATATCAGATATCACAAGACCATATCATGTATTCCTGTATATCATGTATATAATTTATTCATGTATCCCTGTATATCATGTTTTCCTGTATATCATGTACATCATGTATATAATTTATTCCTGTATTCCTGTATATCATGTACATCATGAATATTATTTCATCATGTATTCCTGCATATCATGTATATGAGTTATTAATGTATATCATGTATTCATGTATATAATGTATATCATTTATTCATGTATTCCTGTATATCATGTATTTCATGTATTCATGCATATCATATATTCCTGTATATCATGTACACTACCATTCAAAAGTTTGGGGTCACTTAGAAATGTCCTTGCTTTTGAAAGAAAAGCCAATTTTTTGTCCATTAAAATAACATTGAGGCAGAGTTGCAAAGAAAAAGCCATATCTCAGACTGGCCAATAAAAAGAAAAGATTAAAATGGGCAAAATAACACAGATCCCGGACAGAGGAATTCTTCCTAGAAGGCCAGCATCCCGGAGTCGCCTCTTCACTGTTGACGTTGAGACTGGTGTTTTGCGGGTACTATTTAATGAAGCTGCCAGTTGAGGACTTGTGAGTCTGTTTCTCAATCTAGACACTCTAATGTACTTGTACTCTTGCTCAGTTGTGCACCGGGGCCTCCCACTCCTCTTTCTATTCTGGTTCGAGCCAGTTTGCGCTGTTCTGTGAAGGGAGTAGTACACAGCGTTGTACGAGATCTTCAGTTTCTTGGCAATTTCTCACATGGAATAGCCTTCATTTCTCAGAACAAGAATAGACTGACGAGTTTCAGAAAAAAGTTCTTTGTTTCTGGCCATTCTGAGCCTGTAATCAAACCCACAAATGCTGATGCTCCAGATACTCAACTAGTCTAAAGAAGGCCAGTTTTATTCCTTCTCTAATCAGGACAACTGTTTTCAGCTGTGCTAACATCATTGCAAAAGGGTTTTCTAATGATCAATTAGCCTTTTAAAATTGTAAACTTGGATTAACTAGCACAACGTGTCATTGGAACACAGGAATGATGGTTGCTGATAATGGGCCTCTGTACGCCTATGTAGATATTCCATAAAAAATCTGCCGTTTCCAGCTACGATAGTCATTTACAGCATTAACAATGTATACGCTGTATTTCTGATCAATTTTATGTTATTTTAAAGGACAAATAATGTGCTTTTCTTTCAAAAACAAGGACATTTCTAAGTGACCCCAAACTTTTGAACAGTAGTGTATGTTGAAGAGGGTGGGGCTTAAGCTGCATCCCTGTCTCACCCGACGGCCTGTGGAAATAAATGTGTGTTTTCTTTGCCAATTTTAACCACACACTTGTTGTTTGTGTACATGGATTTTATACTGTGTATGTTTTCCCTCCAACACAACAATTGGTGTAGCAGACACTCATGCCAAATTGAGTCAAAAGCTGTTTTGAAATCAACAAAGCATGAGAAGACTTTGCCTTTGTTTGTTTGTCAGTTAGGGTGTGCAGGGCGAATACGTGGTTTGTCGTACGGTAATGTCCCTCATTTGTGAGTGTGTATAGCAAAGCGTACAGCTTGTTAGAGAACATTGACGCACAGACACTACTACACTGCACAGAAAATAGGAGGCATCTTCCACACTACGTAGTGGACTCACACACACCCACACACACACACACACACCCACACACACACCCACACACACACACACACACACACCCACACACACACACGGATGAACTGTAACGCTGTAATTTGAGAATAATGAACAAGATAGATTTTTTTGATTGAAATACTCCCCTTTTCCTCTCTCCCCCTTTTCCTCTGTCTCTCTCTTTTCCTCTCTCTCTCTTTCTCTTTTCCTCTCTCTCTCTCTCTTTTGTTCTCTCTCTCTCTCTCTCTCTTTCTCCTCACTCGGTCATGCCATCCTGGCTCTCCAAGCCCCCAGAGAACAAAAACTCATTTTCTCAAACTGCTGCGCTCCAAACTACTCTAAACTACAGCCTGGTTGGAGACAGGAGGTGTATGCATCTCTCTCTATTTCTCTATCTCTCTCTCATCCGTCACCCCATCTGTCTCCCTCTGTAGCTTCTCTCTCTCCCACCCTCCAACTTTTTACTTCTCTCTCTCTCTCTCTTTTGCTCCCTCTCTCTCTATCTTGCTCCTTCTGTCTTTCTCCCCCTCTCTCCCTCTCTCCCTCCCTTGCTCCCTCCAGCTCAGATCCTAAGTCATGGTTCTGGCATTTGTCCCTGAGAGATGCATGTCTCTCTGTTAGGCTCTGCATGTAGCAGCAGCCTACAGACACAGGCTATTCATGTGTGTAAAGCTTACCGTATGCTTCCCAGTCGAAACAGTTTGTGCATATATTATGATGAAATGTTGAAGTATTTTTTACATTTTAGTTTTCATCAGTTTTTTCCCTGGCATTTTCTCGAAGTTCGTTAGCTGAATTTTACACCCCTTCGTAGGAGTGGTAACATTGTGGTGGTGGTGGGAGTGGTGGTAGTGGTGGTGGTGGTGGGGATGGTGGTGGTGTGTGTGTGTGTGTGGGTGTTTCTGTCGGTGTGTGTGTGTGTGTGGGTGTGCTTGCGTGTGTGCATTTCCACTGCTAGTCCACCCCTTGGGAATTAAAAAACTGTCCTCATCTCAATCCCCAGATTACTTCATCAACATCCTCATCAATCACTCAGCAGCCGATCAATTAGGTACTGGATCACAATAAAATAGCTACATGACCGTCCTAACAAGAAATGTTGAAAAGGTTTAAATTCTTTTTCTCTCTCTCTCTCTCTCTCTCTCTCTCTCTCTCTCTCTCTCAGTGCATGCTGGGAGTGTTTTTTTGTTGAGAGGCCGTGTGGAGGGCTCTGTCCTTACATATTTTCTTTTCATACATTCTTTTCTTGGTCTTTTCTTAAAATTTTTATTTTCTATGGTGGAGGGTTAACGCAATGTTAGTTTAGCATACCCACAGCTTCTTTTCAACGTTAGGAAGAGGACAGAGTTGTAGTTTCCTAGTTTTGAACGGTGTGGTGTGCAATGGCTTTGCATTCTAGCGTGGCGGAGACGCTGTCATTACGGCATGGATTCAAGTGTGTTCCTGAGATTGAAGATAAGGTGGAGGAGGTGCTGCTCGTGGTCGGCGAACAGAGAGGCTGAGTTTTTACATTCCGCATCCAGAATGAGCAAAGCTGTGGTTGTGTTCATGAAAAGAGTACATTTGGTGGGTAGGCTGATTGCTAGTGGAATATTTGCAAGAGATGTGTTGGTGCCGATTTCTCCTGTTTCGACTCCTGCGACTAGGGTGGTAGTTGCGAATCTGCCTCCGTTTATTACGGATGATCAAATCCGGAAAGAGCTGAGTCGGTTTGGTAAGTCTGCTAGCGGTTTTCGTGTCGGCAGGTTTTCAGGCAGATGCCGTTAAGCACGTTGTTTCATTCCGAGGGCAAGTGTTCATGTTTCTGAATAACAATGAGCAACAGCTAAATGTGCATTTTAAAGTGAGACATGGGGAGGGGCTCTATGCAGGGTTTGCCAATAACAAATAGTCTACGGTGCTTTGAGTGTGGGGATTTGGGGCATAAGAGCTTTGTTTGCCCACATAAAGGCCGTAGACAAGGTGAGGGTGCAAGCGCCAGAGGGGGAAATCGAAGTCAACGTGCAGGGGGCCATGAGACGCTGGCAGCAGAGGCTGGGCTTAGTCATGGTATAGATGGTGGTGTAGATGAGGCTGGGCTTAGTCATGCTATAGATGGTGGTGTAGATGAGGCTGGGCCTAGTCATGCTATAGATGGTGGTGTAGATGAGGCTGGGCCTAGTCATGCTATAGATGGTGGTGTAGATGAGGCTGGGCCTAGTCATGCTATAGATGGCGGTGTAGATGAGGCTGGGCCCTAGTCATGCTATAGATGGTGGTGTAGATGAGGCTGGGCCTAGTCATGCTATAGATGGCGGTGTAGATGAGGCTGGGCCCTAGTCATGCTATAGATGGTGGTGTAGATGAGGCTGGGCCTAGTCATGCTATAGATGGTGGTGTAGATGAGGCTGGGCCTAGTCATGCTATAGATGGTGGTGTAGATGAGGCTGGGCCTAGTCATGCTATAGATGGCGGTGTAGATGAGGCTGGGCCCTAGTCATGCTATAGATGGTGGTGTAGATGAGGCTGGGTCTAGTCATGCTATAGATGGTGGTGTAGATGAGGCTGGGCCTAGTCATGCTATAGATGGTGGTGTAGATGAGGCTGGGCCTAGTCATGCTATAGATGGTGGTGTAGATGAGGCTGGGCCTAGTCATGCTATAGATGGTGGTGTAGATGAGGCTGGGCCTAGTCATGCTATAGATGGTGGTGTAGATGAGGCTGGGCCTAGTCATGCTATAGATGGTGGTGTAGATGAGGCTGGGCCTAGTCATGCTATAGATGGTGGTGTAGATGAGACTGGGCCTAGTCATGCTATAGATGGTGGTGTAGATGAGGCTGGGCCTAGTCATGCTATAGATGGCGGTGTAGATGAGGCTGGGCCTAGTCATGCTATAGATGGCGGTGTAGATGAGACTGGGCCTAGTCATGCTATAGATGGCGGTGTAGATGAGGCTGGGCCTAGTCATGCTATAGATGGCGGTGTAGATGAGGCTGGGCCTAGTCATGCTATAGATGGCGGTGTAGATGAGGCTGGGCCTAGTCATGCTATAGATGGTGATGTAGATGAGACTGGGTCTAGTCATGTTATGGATGTTGGTGTAGCTGAGACTGGGTCTAGTCATGTTATGGATGGTGGTGTAGCTGAGACTGGGTCTAGTCATGTTATGGATGGTGGTGTAGCTGAGACTGGGTTTAGTCATGTCATGGATGGTGGTGTATATGAGGCTGGGTCTAGTCATGTTATGGATGGTGGTGTAGCTGAGACTGGGTTTAGTCATGTTATGGACGGTGGTGTATATGGGGCTGGGCCTAGTCATGTTATGGATGGTGGTGTAGCTGAGACTGGGTTTAGTCATGTTATGGATGGTGGTGTAGTTGAGGCTGGGTCTAGTCATGCTATGAATGGTGGTGTAGTTGAGGCTGGGTCTAGGCATGCTATGGATGGTGGTGTAGATGAGGCTGGGTCTAGTCATGTTATGGACGGTGGTGTATATGAGGCTGGGCCTAGTCAGGTTATGCTAGTTGATGAGGAGAGTATAGTGGGGAAGGGCAAGCGACTAGGGGTGATGGGGGAGGGTGTCAAGCGGAAGAGGGAAAAGGGGGAGAAGAAAGGAGGTGGACGGGGAGAGGCTGGTGTGGTCAAAGGGACTAAGGAACCTTTGCCTGGTGCTGGGGGGGAGGCCCCAACTAGAGAGAACGGGTAGGTGGTCAGGATGGAAGATGGAGATGAGAAGGTGAGTCTGAGGAAGAGAACGATGAGGAGGCTTCCTTTTCAGACTCCCCCTTAATGGATCCAGAGCTAACAGCCAGGCAGGCAGAGGGGTCAAAGTACATGGTGAGGGAACTGTCAAGGTTTCTGAATGAGACTAAGGGAAAAAGGTTAATCTTTAAGCTTTTTTTTGCAATCTGGGAAAGTTTGTAAGATCAGTACAACACGCTGTTAAAAATGAGGGACATGGTGTCCTCTGACTCAGGAAATGGTTTAGGTTGAGGAAGTGGGTCACAACCGTGCGTAAGGGTCTACCTTCAGATGCTGTTTAGAGGAATAGTTTTTTTCTGGCACTGGGCAATGTAGGCTTCCAGGCTAATTTTGCTGAATTACGTCGCGACCTGGGCCGTTTTTTCCAGGTTAAAGCAAAGCGAGCACTTGTAAGAGCTAGGTTCTCCATGCTCAAGGAGATGGATGCTCCCAGCTCCTTCCTCTTTGGTTTGGAAAGACAGAGCGGTGAAGCCAAGGGTTTGTATTGTCTACGGCTGTCTGATGGGCGGGTGACCTCTGTGGTGGGAGAGATGCGGTAGTGAATTGTGGAGTTTTATACTGAGTTGTATAGGGCAGAACTGTGTGGTCCTATGTGTACCCAGGTCTTGTTCGCAGGACTCCCTAAGCTCTCTCTGGCACAGAGGGATGAAATTGACATTTCCCTGTTGTCCCATGAACTGGCAGAGGCCATAACCCAGATGTTTCCCTTGTTCGTGCACCGTGGGCTGATGGACTCCCAGTGGAGTTTATTCAAAAATTCTGGGGAATAATTGGACTGGACTTCTTTTGCGTGTTGCGTCAGTGCGTCGGGGTAGGAGAGTTGCCGATGAGCTGCCGTTGGACGGCTCTGATTCTCCTGCCCAAAAAAGTGGACTTGTGTGAACTTAGGAATTAGAGGCCTGTGGCATTGCTCTAAGCGGACTACAAGATATTTGCTAAGGTCCTCGCTAACAGACTGAAGTACCATCTGGACTCTATAGTACACAAGGACCAGACATATTGTGTACCGGGACGCTCAATCACAGACTACTTGTTCTTAAATCAGGGACATGTTGGACTTGTCGAGAGGTTCTAATGTGAACTTTGGACTGGTCTCTCTAGACCAAGAGAAGGCTTTTGATAGAGTTGACCATGAGGATCTGTTTAATGTCATGTCTGTGTTTGGGTTTTGGGAAAGGTTTTTTTAAACTTTGGGGGTGTACATGGGCTCAGAGAGGTGCATCAGGAAGAACTGGGAGGGGCTGTCACAGGTAGTGGTGTCAAGACTGGCCAGGTGGAGGTGGCTCCTGTCCCAAGTGTCATATAGAGGGAGGGTGCTGATAATCAACAACATTGCGGCATCCTCCCTGTGGCATAAACTGGCTGTCCTCAACCCCCCCGACCAGTCTGCTTGCAGACCTGCAACGCAAGCTGGTGAAATTTTTTCTGGTCGTTCCATCACTGGCTGAGGGTGGCAGTGTTGTACATGTCCATCCACAAAGGAGGATAGGGCCTGGTGGAACTGGAGAGCAGGGTGGCTGCTTTCCAACTAAACGTGGCGCAGAGACTGCTGTACCATACTGATGTCAGCTGAAGGAAACCAGAATGCGCGCTGCTGAGGAGAGCTGGCGGATTAGGGATGGACCGGCAGCTGTTCCTCATGAGGCTGGAGAGGCTGAGTATAGCAGGTCTCTCTGATTTTTACTCTGTGGTGCTGAGGGTCTGGCAGCTGCTAAGACCCACGCGAGAAGGGGGTGTGGACCCTGGGCTGTGGGTGAGGAAGGAGCCTATCTTCCACAATTCAGCCATCCTTTTGAGATCGACTCAATCGGCCACCCTGCAGAAGTGACTGATGGCAGCGGGTTTACGAAGGCTGGGTGACCTGCACTGGCCACTAATAGCTGGTTGGCACACATCGACCCGGGAGTCAGACAGGGGTGTCCTTTCTGTGTCATGAGTGAAGGTTTTAATGAAATGAAGATGTATCATTAAAGAATGACAAAAAGTCAAGTCTCTCTCTCTCTCTCGCTCTCTCTCTACCATGTCTGCTTGATGAGCCAGCTAGCACAGCTAGTACCATGTCTGCTTGATGAGCCAGCTAGCACAGCTAGTACCATGTCTGCTTGATGAGCCAGCTAGCACAGCTAGTACCATGTCTGCTTGATGAGCCAGCTAGCACAGCTACTACCATGTCTGCTTGATGAGCCAGCTAGCACAGCTAGTACCATGTCTGCTTGATGAGCCAGCTAGCACAAAGCCAGGGAGAAGTTCAATTTGACCGTACACCGTTTAGAAGTGAAAAGAGAAGTGTGCTATTCACATGCCATAAAGGGGTTTGTTTGGAGTGACGAAGGAGGGGTAAAGTGGTATAACCTCTAGAGCAAAACTAATCTAGGAAAAGTCATAACTAGGGTCTCAAAGTTTCTAAGTTTACCAGTAAACTACCAGAATGTTGGTATCTTTCAAGGATTTTATGTAACCTATCACAAGACATCTAGTGGACCTTTTGAGTACTTCAGATTATCACAGGTGTCGGTAATAATCTCTGACTCTCTGTTTCGGCTTTTCACAGCGTTTCCCAAACAAGGGGTTGCCTGATTTGAAAACTGGGTTGTGGGAGAAAATTTGCACTTGGTTCATAGAACCGGGGTTACGTCAGCAACTTTCAGTTGCCGCTATGCGATGTGGTTGTTTTTACCTGTGGCTCTGTCTTTTGAACGGTTTAACCTATAAAATGTACTGAACAAAAATACAAACGCAACAGCTGAAATAAATAATATATATATATATACTGCTCAAAAAAATAAAGGGAACACTTAAACAACACAATGTAACTCCAAGTAAATCAGTTACATTGTGTTGTTTAAGTGTTCCCTTTATTTTTTTGAGCAATGTATATATGCACAAATTTGTTTACATACCTGTTAGTGAGCATTTCTCGTTTGTCAAGATAATCCTCCCACCTGACAGGTGTGGCATATCAATAAGCTTATTAAACAGCATGATCATAACACAGGTACACCTTGTGCTGGAGACAATAAAAGGCCACTCTAAAATGTGCAGTTTTATCACACAACACAATGCCACAAATGTCTCAAGTATTGAGGGAGCGTGCAATTGGCATGCTGACTGCAGGATTGTCTAACCGGCTCAGTAGACAGAGAATTTAATGTTAATTTCTGTACAATAAGCCACCTCCAACGTCATTTTAGAGAATTTGGCAGTACGTCCAACTGGCCTCACAACTGAAGACTATGTGTAACCATGCCAGCCCAGGACCTCCATATCCGGCTTCTTCACCTGCAGGATAGTCTGAGACCAGCCATCCGGACAGCTGATGAAACTGTGGATTTTCACAAACTAAGAATTCTGCACAAACTGTCAGAAAGCGTCTCAGGGAAGCTGTGTGCTCGTCATCCTCCTCAGGGTCTTGACCTGACTGCAGTTTGGCGTCGTAACAGACTTTAGTAGGAAAATGCTCAACTTCAATGGCCACTGGCACGCTGGAGAAGTGTGCTCTTCACGGATGAATCCCGGTTTCAACTGTACCAGGCAGATGGCAGTTGTGTGGGCGAGCGGCATGGTGTTGTGTGGGTGAGTGGTTTGCTGATGTCAACGTTGTGAACAGAGTGCCCCATAAGCTACAGACAACAAACACAATTACATTTTAACGATGGCAATTTGAATGCACAGAGATACCGTGAAGAGATCCTGAGGCCCATTGTCGTGCCATTCATCCACCACCATCACCTCATGTTTCATCATGATGATGCACAGCCCCATGTAGCAAGGATCTGTACACAATTCCTGGAAGCTGAAAATGTCCCAGTTCTTCCATGGACTGCATACTCACCAGACATGTCCCCCATTGTGTCTGTTTGGAATGCTCTGGATCGATGTGTAAGACAGCGTGTTCCAGTTCCCGACAATATCCAGCACCTTTGCACAGCCGTCGTAACAGGAGGAGTGGAACAACATTCCACAGGCCACAATCAACAACCTGATCAACTCAATGCAAAGGAGATGTGTCGCGCTGCATGAGGCAAATGGTTGTCACACCAGATACTGACCAACAGATGCATATCTGTAGTATATCCCAGTCATGTGAAATCCATAGATTAGGGCGTAATTAATTTATTTCAATTGACTGATAAATGAAACTCAGTAAAATGTTTGAAAGTGTTGTATGTTGCGTTTCTATGTGTATTGCCTGTATTATGAACCCATCACTGAAAGATAAGACTCTCTGGAACACGCCAGTCTTCTGTTCTCTTTTACAAGCCGCGCAGAACTCATTAGAACAGAGTGGACAAGACCAGGCACTAAATCAGACAGGGAGAAAAAGAACATCATCAAAAATGATTGCCTGATGATCTTCTGAACTTCCCAATACCTTTCTGAATCGGATTTCAGTCACTTCAAACCATACTTCCTTCCGATTGAAATACTTTCAAAAGTACTGTCAAACTGATTTGCAATAGACTGTCATAATAATTTGTAATAGACTGTCATAATAATTTGTAATAGACTGTCAGGGGCGGCAGGGTAGCCTAGTGGTTAGAGCGTTGGGCTAGTAACCGAAAGGTTGCAAGTTCAAATCCCTGAGCTGACAAGGTACGAATCTATCGTTCTGCCCCTGAACAAGGCAGTTAACCCACTGTTCCTAGGCTGTCATTGAAAATAAGAATTTGTTCTTAAAACTTCTTGACACTAGTGGTCAGATTTTGTATTTATTTTTAAAATAACGTTCCCAAGGTAAACAGACTATTTCTCAGGTCCAGATCGTAGAATATGCATATAAATTACAGATTAGGATAGAAAACACTCCAAAGTTTCCAAAACGGTCAAAATATTGTCTGTGAGTATAACAAAACTGATTTTGCAGGCGAAAACCTGAGGAAATCTAACCCGGAAGTGATTTTTTTTCTTTTTTCATTTGCATTTCTCATCTTTCTTCCATTTAAAGGGGTATCAACCAGATTCCTTTTCCAGTGGCTTCCTCAGGCTGTGACCAGGCTTTAGACATAGTTTCAGGCTTTTATTTAGAAAAATTAGTGAGATTTTTCAAAACTAGTCAGGTGTCCTTTGATTAGTTCCTGCGCGCGAGAGGGGTAGCTCTCCATTTTCTTTCTCTCTTTTATTGAATAGGTTACGGTCCGGTTGAAATATTATCGATTATGTATGTTAAAAACAACCTGAGGATTGATTATAAAAAACATTTGACATGTTTCTACGACCATTACGGATACTTTTTGGAATTTTCGTCGAACGGAACGAGGCTGTAGTTTTCTGAACATAACGCGCAACCCAAATGGCGTTTTGTTGTTATAAAAGTAATATTTATCGAACAAAAATAACATTTATTGTGTAACTGGGAGTCTCGTGAGTGCAAACATCCAAAGATTATCAAAGGTAAGCGATTAATTTTATTGCTTTTCTGACTTTCGTGACCATGCTAATTTGGGGCTAGCTGTTCTAGCATTGATTGATACACTCACAAAAGCTTGGATTGCTTTCGCTGTAAAGCATATTTTCAAAATCTGACACGATAGGGGGATTAACAACAAGCTAAGCTGTGTTTTGGTGTATTTCACTTGTGATTGCATGATTATAAATACTTTTAGTAATATTTTGCGCCCTGCAATTCAGCGGTTGTTTAGGAAAATGATCCCGCTAAAGGGATCCGTAGCGCATGATTATGCTTG